>NW_006203472.1:1178462-1181794 GCF_000334495.1 Tupaia belangeri chinensis | reverse complement strand
AGGCACTCCTTTTGCTGGAATCACGGTTGATGAAGACACAACAGTGTCATCTACAGGTGCTTTATCTTTAAAAAAAGTTCCAGAGAAAATGGTTGGTGCAGGAGTAAAATAGGTATAGCATTGGGTTCAGTTTGGCAAAGACTTGGTGCACACGTAACAGCCATTGAATTTTTGGGTCGCATAGGTGGAGTTGGAATTGATATGGAAATCTCTAGAAGTTTTCAACACATCCTTCAAAAGCAGGGGTTTAAATTTCAATTGAACACAAAGGTTACTGGTGCCCCCAAGAAGTCGGATGGAAAAATCAATGTTGCTATTGAAGCTGCAGCTGCTGATAAAGCCGAGGTTATCGCCTGTGATGAACCCTTGGTTTGCATCGGTCAACCACCCTTTACTCAGAATTTGGGCCTAGAACAGCTTGCAATTGAACTAGATCCCAGAGGGAGAATTCCAGGCAATACCAGATTCCAGACCAAAATTCCAGACATCTGTGCCATCGGCAGTGAGGTTGCCGGTCCAAAGCTGGCTCACAAAGCCGAGGAAGAAGGCATCATCTGTGTTGAAGGCATGGCTGGTGGTCCCTGCACCGTGAGCACAACTGTGTGCCATCAGTGACGTACACACACCTTGGAGTTGCACGGGCTGGCAAATCAGAAGAGCAGTTGAAAGAAGAGGGGATTGAGTGCAAGGTTGGGAAGTTCCCATTTTGCTAACAGCAGAGCTAAGACGAATGCTGACCCAGATGGCGTGGTGAAGAGTCTTGGGCAGAAAATGACAGAGTACTTGGAGCACATGTTTTGGGACCAGGTGTGGAGAAACGGTAAATGAAGCTGCTCTTGCTTTGGAATAAGGAACATCCTGTGAAGATACAGCTAGAGTCTGTCACGCACATCCGACCTTATCCGAAGCTTTTAGAGAAGCAAACCTGGCTGCATCATTTGGCAAATCAATCAACTTTTACAAGATGATATTTTTCAGAAATTCCCTGGAATCTTTGGGAACCAGCAGTTAGCGTAATGGTTATGTCGCTGGACTCCCATGTAGTCAACCACGGTTCGAGTCACAGATCCAGCGGCTTAAAACTCACGCCGGGCACGTGTGTGTGCGTGCCCAAGATCCCGAGAGGAGAATGGAGGAGAAGGGATTGCGGCGTGGCCATCCCCCCTGGGGGGTGATTTCTCGTTTTCTGTCTCTCTGTCTCTCTCTGTCTATCCAGCGAGCGCACGTGCCCTATAGCGAAAACCTCTCCCCCCCAAAAAAAAAATAATATAAATTTTTTACATATTTTCAAAAAAAAAAAATAGAAAGGGAAGAACATTTCTCAGCTCAGTTTATGAGACCAGTATTACCTTGGTACCCACACCAGAAGAAAATCACATGAAAAAGAAAGTATAAACCAATATCTCTTATGAATTTGAATACTAAATTCTCATCAAACCACAAACAACTGAATGTAGAAACATATAAAAAGAATGACACACCATGATCTGGGATTTGTCCCAGATCGAGTATGGTTTAATATCTGCTAAGGTCTGAATGTCGTTTATCCTCACCGAAATTCATGCTGGGGACCAGCCAGGTGACACGGCAGGTAAGATAGCTGGATTCCACATGGCCAACCACATGGCTCGAGTCCCAGATCTGGTAGCTTGAAAAACAAGCTAGACACATGTGTCTGCATGCCCAGTACCCTGAGATGACACTGGATGATGGCTTATGGTGTGGCCATTCCCCCAGGGGTTGGTGCTTTCTCACTTTTTCTCTCTCCAGCTATCACACACACACCTTATAGCAAAAACAAAACAAAACAAAAATTCAGGTTGAAATTTAATTTCTGGGGACCAGCAGGTGGTGTGGTGGTTAAGATGCTGAACACTCCCACATGGCCACACATGATTCGAGTCCCAAACCTGGTGGTTTGCTTTCTCACTTTCTCTCTCTCTCTCTCTCATCAAATTAAAATAAGTGAATAAATAAATCAAATTAAATAAAATAATTCCTTTAAAAATTTAATTTCTGTAAAAGCATTGGGAGGTGGGACCTAATGGGATCAAAAAGACCCCACTTCTCATGAATAGATTAATGTTGTTCTCACAAGACTGGGTTAATTCTCACAGGAGTGCGTTGTTATAAAGCCAAGCTGCCCCTCATGTTTGGTTTCTTTCTGCACGTGTGTCCCCCTCCACTTCTCTGCCACGTTAATGTAATACAAGCATAAGTTAGACTATTGTGGCTTACTGATAAGTAAAATTAATGGCAAAATATTATAAGGGGTGGAAAGGATTCGTTGAGAATAATCTGTTCTAAGGTATATGCACTGCCCATGATGTGGAAAGAAGTGGAAGGGGCACATGAGAGGGGCTTACCAGATGCGCCTGCCTCATCTCGGACTTCCTGGGCTCTGGAATCTATTTCATACAGTTCTGGAGGCCAGGAAGTCCTAGATGAGGCCGCTGCATCTGGCAGGCTTCTGCTATGTGCTCCTTCCACTTCTCTCTCTGTCCTTGTCTTTACAAGTTTGATCCCAAGATAAAAATGCTGGGACAGGCAGAAGGTAAACACTCCCATTACAAGAGGGAGAAGTAGGTTAAAATGAAAGGGTTACTGGCTTGTTGAAACCCAGCAAGGCAGACACTAAATTGTAAGGCTAGAAGCCTTAAGAAAATCGATACTGAGATGTGAGGTCGTTGGTAATAATGAACACCAGTAAATGTGGAAACAGTTTTGGAACTGGGTCGTGGTCAGTGGCTGAGAGAATTCAGAGGAATCCTATCAACAATTCTGGTGAGGACTTAGAACAGAGTGGGGAAAGTCTAGAACTTCTTTGAGAGTACTCAGGTAATCATGACTAGAATGTTGATCAGGATGTGGGTGGAGAGTCGGGAGCGAACAAGCAGGAGGTTGTTGGATAGCAGGAGCCGAGCAATGCCTAAATCAAAGGGACTTGTGTCATCATGCTCCTCTGGCGGGGATTCCGACAGTGAAGTTGACAAGTTGAAGAGGGAAAAGTGTAGAGCGCCACCAAATGAACGACCACCAAAGCCAGACTAAGGTCAAAGGGAGTCTTTATTAGCTGGCCAGCGACTGCAGCCTGAGGCTTGGGGGCTGAGAGTCAGAACTGCAGCCCCTACCGAAGATTGAGTAGTCTTTGTATAGGGGGTCAGTTACCAGGGGCTTTTATGTAAGTAGTTATAGAAGTTGAATCAAATAGGGACCAGCAGTTAGCGTAATGGCTATGTCGCTGGACTCCCATGTAGTGGACCGCGGGTCGAGTCCGGGACACAGAGGCGTGCATGCGTGCCCAAGATTCTGAGAGGAGGATAGAGGAAAAG
>NW_006203472.1:1172638-1178415 GCF_000334495.1 Tupaia belangeri chinensis | reverse complement strand
GATTTCCCTCTTTCTGTCCCTATGTCTCTCTCTGTCTGTCTGGTGAGCGCACGCACCCTATAGCGAAAACCGCTCCAAAAAAAAAAAAGAAAAAAAAAAAAAAAAAAGTTGAATCAAATAGGTTAATTATTTTTGAGGGGAGTGGGGTTTTTATATAAACAGTTATATTAAACAGAAGGGTTTGGGGCTAATTAGTTAAGACAGTAGCAGGTATAAGATGTCTCAGATGTGGTTTTCTATATGGCTAACACAAACTATTTTCTCATGAGAAGAACAAACAGGTTTACAGAAACAGCCAGCCATGGGACCAGCATTTGGTGTAATGTCTGTCGCTGGACTCCCATGTAGTCGACCACGGTTTGAGTCCTGGACCCAGTGGCTTCAACTCATGCCAGGCGCATGTGCATGTGCACCCAAGATCCTGAGAGAAGAATGGAGGAGAAGGGATTGCGGTGTAGCCATTCCCCCTGGGGGGTGATTTCTCGCTTTCTGTCTGTCTCTTTCTGTCGAGTGCACAGGCCCTGTAGCAAAACCCTCTCAAAAGAAAAAAGAAAAAACAGACAGCCTTATTAGGATAAGAGAACAAAATGGACAAACAGGTGTTCATGTGTAAGATCTAATATGCGGCCTTCTACAAAAGCAAGTTTCACCAGAAAAATCGGTAAAGAAGCAGAAGACTGGTGAAACTCCCAGAGCTCCGTCGTCCTCCAAACAGAGCAGCAGCAGAGATGGTGGCATGTCTCAGGTTGGGAAGAGGCGATATGGCAGTGCTCGGGACATTAGCCTTCCTATTAGGGAATATTGGATGAATCCAGAAGGTGGGTCCATGAAGAAACCAGGAAGAAAGGGTAATTCTTTAAATCCAGAGCCACGGAGCCAGCCGGAGGAACTGACTTCTGACACTGATGATGCAGTAAGAAAACTGGAACAGCCGGGTCCTATAGAACCTGCACTGTTCTAGCTGTTTTAATCTGGCTTTTTGCGTTGGCTTTTATTTTCTAAACGTTGTTTTCAAAGCTATTGTTTATTTGGAGTGCAGAGCAACTTGTAAGATGAATACTGTGGACTGAAGTCTGACTACTTTTCCTATTTTTCCACAATCTTTTCAAAAGGGGACTGGGGAAATCATGCCACAAACATTAACAGGACTATAAAAAGAAATGTTTGTGGGCATGACATAATTAATTACTAATTATGTCGACGGAAAAAATAACCAACTGTAAAATTAATACTTAATAATTAATGCAGTAATTACTAATTATGTCGACGGGAAAAATAACCAACTGTAAAATTAATAATTAATCATTAATGCGGTTTATTTCCAAGCCAACTGTGAGTGACCTAGGCCCGGAGAAGAAGCATACATGCCTTTTCTCGGGGTGATCCTGCACAGAGGTTCCTTTTATTTGCTTTTGAGATTGACACACAACATTTAGTGAAAAGATTTTCCATTGGTCTGGCCCAAAAAGGCGGGACATGTAGAAGTGGGGGCTTGTAGGTTATAGGTGGGCTCCACAATTCCTAGGTGGTGATTGGAAGGGAAGATCCCTGTCTTAGTTAAAGAAAGGCTTAATCTGCATCTCAAGGAAAAGGGAAGTTCTGTGTCTTAGAGATAAGCACAAGAATATACTAATCGGTTGAAATGTACATCTCAAAGATACTATGCCAGGGACAGGAGGTAGGAAGAATCCTGTTAATAGAAGATAAATGGTCTGTTCATGTTTGTGGCATGACTTCCCCAGTCCCCTTTTGAAAAGATTTTGGAAAAATAGGAAAAGTAGTCAGACTTCTGTCCACAATTATTAATTTTACAGGTGGTTATTTTTACCGTCGACAATACTTTTTTTTAATGTGGCCAGTAATGGCCAGTCTGATGAGATCTTGGATGGGAACGAAAAGCCAAGTGTTAATGGGGCAGCCCCACGGCCTAGGGGTTAAGGGAGTGGCACCCTAAATGGCCAACCATGCTGTTTGAGTCCTGGACCCACCTGCTTGAAAAACACACAAGGCACATGTGCACACAGAACCCAAATCCTCACAGGATGGAGAAAAGAAGGAGAGATTGTGGCATGACCACACGCCACAGAGGGCTGCTTTCCTCTCCCTCTCGGTCTCCTTCGCCCAGCCCAGCGTGCCTCTAGCAAAATTATACAAAGAAAGAAAGAAAAAAAAACAAAGCCAAGGCCATCGTTGGAATAAAGTATCAAAAACCATGGCTGCATCGCGGTAGGGCTTTCACGCCAGGCAGAATGCAGGAGTGGTGAGCCAGGTATCCTGCAGAAGAAATCTCTAAGCAGTAAAGTACTCAAGATGCTGGGTGGTTACTTTTGACCACTTACTGTGAGATTCAGGGACAAAGGAATGACTTAAAGACAGAATTTGTAATTAAAAGGGAAGCTTAGCACAAATATTTGGGACATTTGCAATCTGGCCATGTAAGGATCAAAAGAGTGCAAGGGTATAATCAAATAACCTTCTGCTAAAGAGATGGCCTGGCTAGCTGGGAGCTGAGGCGTCTGTAGTCAGACAATGAAAGGACAGCCTGGAGGAGACCTTGAGGCTGTCCCTCCCATCACACACCCAGAGCCTAGGAGGGCAGAGTGAGTTCAGAAGACAGAACCTGGATGGCCTTGTTGGCTTGAGCGTGCTCCTTGCATGTCTGCTCCCTGCATTCCCCCACACACTTTGCTGCCCCAACTGTGGTTCAAAGAGGCCCGCATGCAGCTCATGCCACTGCTCCATAGAGGCAACTCGTAAGCCTCAGCGCTACCCCTGTGCAGGCATGCAGGACGCAAGAGCTCGGGAGCCATGGCATCCTCTGCCTGGGTTTCAAAGGTCATATCAGAAAGTCTTCAGGACCAGGCAGAATTTAATGCAGGAGCAGAGCCACCAGAGTCCCCACGAGGACAACACCTGGTGGAACCACGGGGTGGGATGCACCAACAACAGGCAGTGCCTCCCTGGAAAACCAGGCGTCAGAGCATGGCAACTCCACCCCCTGAGAGTGGCCACAGGAGCAGGACCTGGCAAAGCCCTAGGGGCGGGACTTCCTGAACCTTTAGGGGACCAACCCCTACACCAGTGTACCCGGGAAGTGAGACATGGAATCGAAAGAGCGTATTTTCTAGCCTTACGTTCTTTTAAGTTTATTTACATCGACGGAGAGAGCTACGGAGAGAGCTACGCATGGGGGCCTTACCCCATCGCTGTCTTCCCCACAGCCTCCTGGGCAGCCTGGAGCACAGGCACGTAGGCACAACCAGCCCCTTCAGCTCAGTCTAGAATCTGGAGCCAGGACTCCGTGCAGCTCCAGGGCTCTACTGCCCACACCACCAAGGCTGCGCATCTGGCCTTCAGCCTTCTTTTTTTTTTTTCCAGAGGGTGCATGCACATACACACAAGAGAGAGAGAACCCCCCAGTGGGGTCTGGTCACACCACACTCTTTTCTCCTCCACGTCCCCATCCCATCAGGACCCTGGGCACATGCACATGCGCCTTGAGTGTTCTTCGAGCCACTGGGACAGGGCTTGAACCCTGGCCAGAGGTGTGGGACCTGGCTTCTGCAAAGCACTTACAACTGCACTAGGGAGTCAGCACTCACTCCCTGCTTAAGGTTTAAGGTGTGCCCTGCTGGGTTTCAGACTGGCTTTAGCCCAGTTAGCACTTCCTGTTACAGGTGGATATTACGAGCAGGGAGTTCCAATACGCCAACAGAGGGGACATCTGATACATCACTCACTGTTACCGGGGAACACAGCTAGACCCACTGGCACCCAGAAAGGAGAGATTATCTCCCCAAGATGCTTGGTCAACATCCTCAGTCCCACCGGGGCAGTAAACTAATGGGGCAGATGGTCCCTGTGTGGCTGCTCACCCCTTCCAAGTCCACACTGGCATGCAGGACTGGGTAAGCAGATTCCTACATGAAGGAGAAGTATGCAAGGGCAGATGGGAGCCTGCGAATTCAAACAGATGTCGGCTACGCTGCAGACACCCGGTTGCTGTGGAGCGCCCCCGCCCATCGCCTACAGCGCTCATCTTAAAGATGGCACCTAGCGGAAGCTCACTAAGCGATCGAAGTTGGTGGTGCGCGTGGAGCGTGGAGAGCACGGGAACATCACATGCAGCCAATCCCTACCCGAGAACTGATTTCCGCACACGTGGACAACATCCCGATTGGCCAGGGGCCCTTTATAAGGTCCTAGAGTTGGGGAGGAAAAAAAGAACTTCTGTATTCAGAGCCTGGGGAAATAAAGTGCTGAAGAGAAGACCATCTCCGGAGTCGTCTGTTGCACGGCAGGTTTCTATCTTAAAGATCTGGATCAAAAGAACTGAAAATTTTACACAAATTAACTCAATTTCCCGATCTGATAATATTTCTTTCCACGTAATTCTCCCTTTGAGAATACGAATGCATACCCTATGCCGTTCCACCATTATACATAAATATATATTTTCTTTTGGAGAGGTTTTTGCTATAGGGCGCATGCGCTCGCCAGAAAGACAGAGAGACAGAAAGATAGAAAGTGAGAAATTACCCCACAGGGGGCATGATTATGCCCAATCCCTTCTCCATTCTCCTCTCAGGACCTTGGGCATGGCATGCACACACACGCCCGGTGTAAGTTTAAGCCACCGGGTCCGGGACTTGAACCACGGTTGACTACATGGCAGTCCAGCGACATAGCCATTACGTCAACTATTGGTCCCCCACCATTATATTTTATAATCAAAAAACCTGTTTAACTTTTCATAGCATGCGGGAGTTTGGTTTTCGTCTCAAATGAGACTTGGACTTTGGAGGTGACGGTAGAACAGCGAAAGCTTAGATCGTTTGAACTGTTGGGATGAAATGATTGTTTTTTATATGTGGTAAGCACGTGAGTTTGGAGGGACCCAGGGGAAATGTCATTGTTTGGATGTGATTTGCCCTAAAGTCATGTTGAAATTTAATTGCCAATGCAATAGTGCTGGGAGGAGGCGTCTAAGGGGAGGCGTTTGGGTCATGAAGGCTCTTCCCTCACAAATAGATTACTATCACTCGAGATCGGGTTAGTTCTTGCAGGTCAGATCCTTTCTCGTGGGAGTGAGTTGTCATGAAGCACTGCCTGTCCTGTTCCGACCCCCTCCACACGCACCACTGCCCCTCCTGCTTCTCCATGTTCGGAAGCAGCGTGAGGCCCTCACCCGACGCGGCCACTCGAGCTTGGGCTTCCCAGCTCCCAGAACTGTGGGCTAACGAAGTTTCTCTTCCTTATAAACTACTCCGTCTCAAGTATTCTTGTAATAGCAACAGAAAATGAACTAGAAAAACATAAAAATCAATGAATACAAAGATCATGTCAGTAGAAAAAAGAGCAAAAATCACAAGACCATTTTGATAAACACAGAAAAGGCACTTGACAAAGGCTTACTTATAAGTAATAAGGGTAATAATTGGGACACTTGGCACCCAGACAAGGGACCTGAGTACGAAGCATCCAGTGAAGAGCACCCGAGGAGGGGACGGCAGAGAATCATCCCGGGAAAGGACAGCAGAGAATCGTCCTGAGAAAGGCCGCAGAGGAGGATGGCAGAGAATTGTCCTGAGAAAGGCCGCAGAGGAGGATGGCAGAGAATCGTCCCGTAAGTAACAAAAGTTGCTTACTTATAAGTAATAAGGGTAATATTGGGACAAGAGCTTAGTCAGCATGAACAAGAGCTTAGTCAGCACAAACAAGAGCTTAGTCAGCACAAACAAGAGCTTAGTCAGCACAAACAAGAGCTTAGTCAGCAC
>NW_006203472.1:1170308-1171751 GCF_000334495.1 Tupaia belangeri chinensis | reverse complement strand
GCCGGAGCCTGACAAATACAATACCCTCCAATGGCTGCCCTTCAAAAACGGCCGCCACCCTATAACACTACTGCCTCAGCACTGCCTCTTATTGACCCAAAACAAAAAATAATTCATACAATAAAACAATTAAAAGAACAAATTCGATTAGAAAAAGAACACCGGGAACTAATACTTTGGAACCAAGGAGCAGGACTTTTAGCTGCTTGTTTCATTGCAATTGTACCAGGTTATATATCTCAGTCAGTAGCTGGATTCTCTGATAATGAAGGCATTGCTATTTTGGCACTTCAGTTCATATACTACTTGTGGGTAAAATCGGTAAAAACTGAGTCAGTTTTTTGGACAACGTGCTGCTGTTTATCATATTTCTATTTGGTCTCTGCTTGGGGTGGTTATGTATTTATCATCAACCTTACTCCACTGCATGTGTTTGGGTTGTTACTGATGCAGAGATATAGCAAGAGAGTCTACATAGCATATAGCACTTTCTACATTGTGGGTTTAATATTATCCATGCAGATATCTTCTGTATCACAATTACAGAAACTAAAAAACAATACAGACAAAGAAACAAAACTAGTTCAGGGATCACATACGACAGACTTTGAGACATTCCCTGTTATGGAAACTACAGATCCCCAAGGACAGGTTTGGCACCGTCACAGCAGGTTTATGGTAAAAGAGATTAAGGCGGCAGTCGCCCAATACGGAGCTACTGCTCCATATACCTTAGCTATAGGTGAAGCTATCACCGAGGGCTGGCTCACACCGTCTGATTGGCAAACATTAGCCCGAACTATCCTTAAATCTCAAAACTCTCAGCCTTTATGTTCCCCTAACTGCAGCTACAGCTGCTGGCTCCACTGGCTTGGGTTATTACACCAAGTCACTGAGGGTCTTATCTCTAGATTCCCCAGGTGAGGTAGTTCTTTAAAATAGATGAGGTTTAAATCTCCTCCTGGCAGAACAGGGAGGTCTCTGTCTTGCTTTACAGGAACGCTGCTACTTTTACGCCAAGTCCGGCATCATTCGTGACAAGATACATCAACTCCAAGAATCTCTCCAACAACGTAGAAAACGACTCGCCGATGGTCTGCCTGGAACGGTGTCTTCCCTTTCCTGCTCCCCTTCCTTGGCCCATTCATTGGATTTTTAATTGTTTGCTCACTGAGACCTGTTATATTTAATAGGCACATGTCATTCCTCAAACAGCAAATTGACTTGCTTATGGAAGACCAACACCCCTATACTGGTCTCGCCTGAGGCGCTGAATCGGTTAGCCAAAGACGGGTAAGAGAGTCTGATGAACCCAATAACTGTTCAGTCCTTCCACCTAAGACAGGAGGCCCATCATAGCTATGGGACTCTCCAATGACGGGTAAGGATGGATGTATGGTTCCATAAACGGCTCCAACCTAAGACAGGCACGATTCCCCCAGG
>NW_006203472.1:1166255-1168777 GCF_000334495.1 Tupaia belangeri chinensis | reverse complement strand
AAATTTTTTTAAAAAGGAGAAAAAGGAAAATGTGGTATATATGCACAGTGGAATATTACTCAGTCTCCGAAGGAGGAAACCGTGACTTGTACTTGGAGGATGGCATTGTGCTGAGTGGAATAAACCAGTCACAAAGGACGGATACCGTCCGATTCCACCTACACCAGGTTCTAGAGTAGCCCAACTTACAGACAGGAAGTGGGACGTGGTTGCCTGGGGCTGGAGGCAGAGGAACGGGGAGAGCCTAAAAGGGCGTATAGAGTTTCTTTTGCAAAAAGAAGAGTTTTGGAGATTGGGTGCATAACCAGGCAAATGTAGTCAGCGCTATCAAACTATACATTTAAGAGTAAATTTTGGGACCAGCAGGTGGCGTGGTGGTTAAGGAGCTGGACATTCCCACATGGCAGACCACGGTTTGAGTCCTGGACCTGGTGGCTTGCTTTCTCACTTCCCCTCTCTCTCTCTGTGTCTCTCTCTGTTAAACAAATGAATGAATAAATAAAATAAAGTGAGTAATTCTTTAAAAAAATAGTAAATGTTATGATACATATTTTAAAATCACAATTAAGACATTTCTTAAAGAATCATTTTACAACTTTATTTTATTTTAATTTGACCAGAGTGAGAGAGTCAGCACCTAAAGCAATCTTTAAAACAATTTACGACTTTGAACTTAGGAAACGATTCTTAAATATAATGCCAAAAACATGAGCAGCAAAAGAAAAACAGAGAAATTGGGGTTCATCCAAATTAAAACATCTTTTTTTAAAGGATACATTAAGTGGCTCTAGCCAGGTGGCACGGTGGTTAACACTGGATCCCACATGGCCAATTGTGTGTTTCAAGTTCTGAACCTGGTGGCTTGAAAAACATTCCAGGCATGCATGCCCAGGATCCCAGGGGAGAATGGCGATGGGATTGCAGCTTGGCCACCACCCTTGGGGTGATTTCTCCCTTTTCCCCTCTCTCTCTGTCTCTCTCCACCAAGCAAAAATCTAAGCAATAAAAAAGAATTGGGGGAGGGGAGAACTCTGTGGCCGATGGTTAAGGAAGCCAGAACGCACATGGCCAACTGTGCAGCCTGAGTCCCAGACCCAGCAAATTGAGGAATAGGTCAGGCACACGTGTGTGCGTCCCCAAATCCTGCTAAAAGGGGAAAATGGAGGAGGAGGGATTGTACGTGACCATTCCCCTTGCAGGGTGCTTTCCCCTACTGTCTGTTTTCTCTGCGGTGTATACACCCACTCTCTAACAAAAAGAAAGAATTATAACCCCATAGTGAAAACACAGCCCAATTTAAAAATGGGCACAGAGGAGCCAGCAAGTGGTGTGGACTCCCACATGACTGACTGCGATTCAAGTCTCAGATCCGGTGACTTCAAATTCACATCAGGGGGGACCAGCAGTTGGCATAATGGCTATGTCACTGGACTCCCATGTAGTCGACCATGGTTCGAGTCCCGGACCTGACAGCTTAAACTCATACTTTCTCGCTTTCTGTCTCTGTCTCTCTCTGTCTTCCTGGCGAGCGCATGCGCCCTATCGCGAAAACCTCTCCAAAAAAAGAAAGTAGTCACTAGCGAAACACCTCAGTATATTTCCTCATTCATATCAGGTCCAAAGAGAGAAACTAGAAACAGAAATAGATAGGCGGGGGAACCAGCAGTTAGCGTAATGGCTATGTCGCTGGACTCCCACGTAGTCGACCACAGTTTGCATCCCGGACCCGGTGGCTTAAAACTCACGCCGGGCACGTGTGCGTGCATGCCCAAGATCCCGAGAGGAGAATGGAGGAGAAGGGATTGTGGCGTGACCATCCCCCCTGGAGGGTGATTTCTCGCTCTCTATCTCTCTGTCTCTCTCTGTCTCCCTGGCGAGCGCATGCGCCCTATCGCGAAAACCTCTCCAAAAAAAAAAAAAAAAAGAAATAGGCGGTTGCCAAGGGCCACAGGGAGGAGAAAGTGGGAGGGACAGATCGCAGGCAGGCCCTTCTTTCGTGTTATAAAAGGCTCTGGAGTGGAATGGCGGAGACACGAGAGGACATCGAGAATGCGGAATGCAGGTTAAGGCTCAGGGTCCCACATGGCCACCTGCGCATTTTGTAAAGTGTTGGGGACGTGTGCGTACAGGCCCCAACCCCAAGACGAGGATGGGGGAGAAGGGACTGCGGCGTGGCCGGCCCCAGGGAGGGATGCCTCACCTTCCCTCTGCCTGTCTGTCTCTGGCAAGCCCCCACACCCTATGGAAGAACAACAAGGAAACATCAAACGAAATTCTATTGAGTACATTGAAATAGATCAAATAACATAATTTCACATCAGTTACACCTAAATTAAATAATAAACTGTAAATTAAATATATATGCTTGAAAAAGAGGTATGGTGACTGAAAGCACTTCCCGCTGCAGTTACGCCCCCCACCCAGTTCCCCCACCTGTCCCTGTACCCTTACCCGTCCCTGTACCCCCAACCCGTCCCCATACTCCTACCTGTCCCTGTACCCTTACCCCTCCCTGTACCCCC
>NW_006203472.1:1161527-1162137 GCF_000334495.1 Tupaia belangeri chinensis | reverse complement strand
CGGCGGGCAGGGGAGCAGCGGGCGGAGCGCAGGGGGAGCCGTCCTGTGCGCGCCTCCTTGGCCTCGGGCTGCTGCTGGTGGAGAGCTTTGGGTGGCCACCCCGGGCCGCTGCCTCCCGGAGCAACGTGCGTGGGCGAGGTGGGCGGGAGACGATCGCTGGCTGGGGAGCAGGGCGGGGTCGGAGAGGGAGGGCGTGGGGAAGGGGTCGTGGGCCGGAGCCGAGGGGAGGAGCCCTGGGGACGGGGCCTTGGGGACGGGCCGCGGGGCCAGCCGTGAGGATGGGCCGTGGGACGGTGTTACGGAACTCCAATCAGGTTGGCTCCCCCAAACTATAAAACCAAGCCATGGGCACATGGTGTGATGAAGGAAAGTCCAGCTTTACTGCAAAGCGCAAAGCAAGGAGAGGGGGGGGCTCACGCTGAAAAGACCCATTCTCCCCGAGAGGTTCCCCACAAGCATTTTTAAGGGCAAAATTAGGGGTAGAGGTTCCAGGTGCGTGATTAGTTCAGTGGTTGGTTTAAGAGGGCGTGATCGTCTCTTCCGCATCATTGATCCGTGAGGCCTTAGATGATCAATGGGGGGGGGGGAGGGAAGGGGCGGTGGGCACCTC
>NW_006203472.1:1157463-1161214 GCF_000334495.1 Tupaia belangeri chinensis | reverse complement strand
TGCATACTTTTAGTTCTAATCAGTTTTCATTTGGGGAACTTACACTTTCTTCTAAATAATAGTAATAATAAAGTATCTGAAGGTTCACTTCTTTTAGAGGGTCACAGCTCGGTTTCAATGGGGCGGTAGGGACAGGCCGGCCGAGAGCGCTGTGGTCCGCGGTGGTGGCGATGGGCCTACTGGACCCTGGGCAGGGCAGTGGCGCCTGGGACACTGGAGAGGGTCTTCCAGACGTCTTACACCCTGCTCCTCCGGGAATGTTTTATTCTCGCTGTTTTATTCTTGCCTTGGCCCAGGGCAACCCCCAGCCCTGGAGGAAAACCTACCCGCGGGCTCATGAGGTGCTCAGCCAGAGTGGTTGGTCCTGAGCTTGGCCTGGAGGCCACACAGGAGGGCACCGGTTAGGACCACGTGCACCTGGACTGACACCTGGCTGCTCCAGCAGGAACTCCTGAGGGTCCCTGTGGAGGGTCAGCCCCGCGGCCACAGTGACCACGCTGTCCTGTCCCATAGGCAGGGGAGGCCAAGACCACAGCTGTCCTGGAAAAAGGCCTGGAAGAACCGAAGGCCTGTGATCAGGAGGATGGACCCGCAGGCTGAGGTATGCCCACACTAGGGGAGACGGCTCCCCTGAAGGCCACCTCTTGGTGATGCCCCCAGATGCGATGCTGAGCCCAGGAAGACAGAGGCAAATGCCACACCCGGGACCGTGTATAGGAGGTCAGGGGTAGCGAGGACCTATGGAAAGTGCTGATGGGTTTCCTCCTGGAGTGGGGGATGGAGTGGGAACTGGCCCCAGAATCCCTGGTAGCCCAGGGCAACCTGGCGTGTGTCTCAGCAGTACAGGGAGATTTGCCAAAGTCCTGTATATAATTTTCAACTAAAAATCTGGAAACCAAGGGCTGGCCAGTGACCTAGCTGTTAGGGGAGCCAGATTCCACACGTGCGCCCCTGGTTCGGTCCCCACAGACATGGTGAAAACACACCGGGCGTCAGTCTGGGAGCGCCCCAGACCCTGACAGACGGAGAGGTGCAGGAGGAGTCACCTGTGACCATGTCCCTCTCTCTCTCTTTCTGGTGACTCCTAAAAAGAAAAAGAAAAAAAATCCGGAAATAAAAGGTTGTCATCACCTTCCGATGCTGGAACAGAATATGAAGCAATGAATATGTTCACTGTGGGAGCAGGTGGGAGGGGCTTACTTTATTGATCACAGTTTAATATTTTCCATCACACACACACAGAGTTGATCTCCGAAGAAGGTTCAGCGCTTGGTGTACACAAATCTACTCTTCCAGAGCCAGGGCTGGTGGAAATGATTGGGATCCTGGGGCCAGATAGCACAGCAGTTACATTGTTGGATTGCCACATGGCTGACCGCAGTTCAAGTCCCGGACTCAGTGGCTTGAAACTCACCCCGGGTGTACGTGCATGCCCAAGATCCTGGGAGGAGAAAGGAGCAGAGATCCTAGCAGGGCCCTCCCACATGGCTGACCGCAGTTCAAGTCCCGGACTCAGTGGCTTGAAACTCACCCCGGGTGTACGTGCATGCCCAAGATCCTGGGAGGAGAAAGGAGAAGAGATCCTAGCATGGCCATCCTCCCTGAGAGGTGTTTTCTCACTTTCCGTCTCACTGTCTCTGACTCTCTCTCTCTGGGGAGCACATGCACCCTATGGCAAAAACTAATTAAAAAAAAAAAAATTGTGGTCTTGAACCATGGCTGTGGGAGGGGCTTAGACTGATAATGCGTGATCCTGAACCAGATAGGCTGGGCTCTGAGCATGAAGTAGTGCCCCCTCGCTCCCAAGTGTAGCCTGTGAAGCTTAGAGGCACCCCAGACACCCACTCCGGCTGGACCATCAGGAGCACAGCACACCACCCCAGGACCAAGTTGTACCCCACCTCCACCAGTGACCAAGCTGAGTCACACAGCGTACCAGAGCCATGGGGCATGCCATCCAAGCGGTACCTGGGCTCGTGGCAGGCCTCACATGGCCTTGTGAGCCCGTAGGAGAGGGCACACGCCGTGACATGGCAGAACACATGTACGGTCTTCCTGCCCCTTTCCCGGCATACACCTACATTCTGGGGATCTTCACGGTGACAAGCATGTCCCGATGAGGTGACTTGGCAGCAACCCTGGGAGGAGAGGACAGAAGGATGAGTGGATCGCCTATGGCCCGTGATTCCATCCATCGAGCCTGCGTAGTGAAGCTTCCATCACAACCGGAGAGCCTGGGTTCTGGAACTTCCAGACAGCTCAACAGTAAGTTCCTAGAGGGTGGCCTGCCCAGAGAGCCGTGGGTGCTCCAGGCCCCTTCCCGGTGGCTCACGTTGCACACCTCTGCACACGCACCCGTGGAACGTTGGCACGACAGGCCGGTTAACGCAGCTGCGTGAGTTCTGTGAGCAGGCCAGCCTTGGGACGGAGCCCTCCACCCGTGGGATCAGACTCCAGGTGGTAGTGTCACAAAGGACGGCAATCAGAGGACACCCACACGGCAGGTGTGTGACGTCGCGTAGCAGGGACCTCTGGCACTGAGGTCACAGGAGCCTATGGCGGGTGGAGGAAGTATAGAACCTGGTTTTTCATCCCCTGCCTCCCGCTCACTTACGGGTAGGGGTCTGGCGGCCAGCTATCTGCATTGAAGGAATTTGGGGTACATTTTAACACCCAGCCTTTTAGGCAGGAAAGAGATGCAGGACCCAGTCAGCCCCACAGACACCAAGAGCAAAGACAGGCAGGATTCTGAGAATGTGGGGGTGGGAGTTTCAGGAAGACCCCACAAACAGGGACCCTCTGTGGAAGCGTAGTCGATACCAGGGGCCCGCAGCACAGGGGTGGGCGTGCTGGGAGGGAGGGCTTCCGGGAAAGCCAGGTGCTGCCCGGCTTGGCTCTCCCAAAGTCTCTGCGCCCCCCTGCAGAGGAGGGGGTGGTCTGGTCACCGCTTCTGTAGCAACTGCCAGCAGGGGGCGCTCCCGGACTCTTGGCCTCCAGCCAGACTTCCCTAGACCTCCTGCGCACCCCGACCCCACCCCCCCCACCCTGGGCAACCCAGATGCACCTGATGCATCTCTCAATGGAGTCCCCCCAGGAAGAAAGGGTCCCTCCTGAGCTTTGATTCTCCCCAACCCCGTCGAGGCAGGAAACCTAGGTGAGAGGTGCACTGGGGTGGGAATGGAGTGGGGAGGGACCACATGCTGCTATCACAGTGCTGGGCCAGGGTGGGCATGGCCAGCACATGGCACCCCAGATGCCCGGAAAGGCAGCCCTGGCAGAACCAAGGACAGAAGCTGTGTTCAGTTAGGGCAGGAGCTTCTTCCCCGGCAGACCGGGGACCCCAGGGACTGGTGACCCAGATCCTGGGCTGTGGACCCTCTGCACCTTCCTGAGAGTGACGGACAATTGGGGTGAAGAGCGTTCTACACTCAGGACCAGCCTTCCCCGAAGGGAAGATCTAGGCTCAGGGCTCAGATCTTGCAAAGGAGAGACCACCCAGGACCCTGGTCCTCAGCGCAGGACAGCGGGTGGCTGGGCGATGGGCCCAGGTCAGGGAGGGACCCTCCCTTGGCACATCCCCTCCCCGGGGGGTAGCACCGCTCTACTGCAAACACGTGCACTTTATTGAATCCCACTGCAGTCAGAGCGAGTCGAAGCGGCTGTATAAAGCAAGGGGCAGGCCCGGAGGCCCCGGGGACAGGCCAGCAGTGGGGGTGGACACGGCTGGGGGGCACCGGCGCAGCAAGAGAGG
>NW_006203472.1:1154688-1156181 GCF_000334495.1 Tupaia belangeri chinensis | reverse complement strand
GCTGTGCCCCAGCCACTGCTGCCCACGGCCACGGGGTGAGGTCGGGGCCCGGACGTCGCCTGCTGGCCGGGGACTGATACCTGTGTCGCCCTGGTCTGCTTCATTGGCCCCTTTCTCTGGGCTCTCTCTGCCCCCTCCCCCACTTCAGGCTACTCTCAGGGCGTCCTGCAGGTGGAGCTCAGGGAGAAGGGCCAGGGCTCACCTGTCTGTCCTTCCCCACCTCCCAGGACGGAGAGAGCTCACTTACACCCCCCCCTAGGGGGACGAGTTGGGAGTACAGGGACGGGTGGGGGGACAGGGACGCGTGGGGACTTAGCTGCAACCGGACGTGCTTTAGGTCATGACGCCTTTTGCTTTTTAAAATATATTTGATTGATAATGAGGAATTTAAAATGTGGCTGCACAATGAAAGTTCCAAAGAAAAAGCAATTTGTCGGTCTTAACAAAGCTAGCACAAATTAAGGGTCAGACCCTGAGGCAGGCAGCCAGGTTCTGTGGGCGCCTGTGTTGGAATAAAGGGGCAGAAACGCCTACTGGCTTGGAGGAAACTGCCTTCTGTTCATTCCTTCATTCATTCAGATCTTTTTAAGATTTTGCCATGGGGCCCATGTGTTCGCTGGAGAGAGGGAAAGTGAGAAATTACTCCCAAAGGGGGATGGCCACACCACAATCCCTTCTTCAGTCTCCTCTCGGGATTTTGGACACATGAACACTTGTGTCTGGTGGGATTTTCAAGCCAGCAGGTCTGGGACTCAAACTGGTCGGCCGTGTGGGAGTCCAGCACCTCAAGCACCACCCCACCTGCTGACCCAACAGGCTTCCTTCAAACTGCAAGGAGGCTCATCTGGAAAGGCCCTCCCTGGCCAGATGTAACAGAGGACGCCTTAGGGAGGAGGAGGACAGAACTGAGCTGGAGTCTGTCAGCTGAAGGTCTCAAGAACGGGTTTTGGCCTGGGAGTAACATGTGAATGTCTCACCTTTCATGACCCGCCCCCTAGGGGGACGAGTTGGGAGTACAGGGATAGGTGGGGATACAGGGACGCGTGGGGACTTAGCTGCAACAGGACTTGCTTTAGGTCATGACGCCTTTTGCTTTTTAAAATATATTTGATTGATAATGAGGAATTTAAAATGTGGCTGCACAATGAAAGTTCCAAAGAAAAAGCAATTTGTCGGTCTTAACAAAGCTAGCACAAATTAAGGGTCAGACCCTGAGGCAGGCAGCCAGGTTCTGTGGGCGCCTGTGTTGGAATAAAGGGGCAGAAACGCCTACTGGCTTGGAGGAAACTGCCTTCTGTTCATTCCTTCATTCATTCAGATCTTTTTAAGGTTTTGCCATGGGGCCCATGTGCTCGCCAGAGCGAGGGAAAGTGAGAAAGTACTCCCAAAGGGGGTAAAAAATCTCCTCTCGGGATTTTGGACACATGAACACTTGTGCCTGGCGCGATTTTCAAGCCAGCAGGTCTGGGACTCGAACTGGTCGGCCGGGGCGG
>NW_006203472.1:1140831-1152734 GCF_000334495.1 Tupaia belangeri chinensis | reverse complement strand
GTTCGCATCCCGGACCCTGTGGCTTAAACTCACGCCGGGCACGTGTGTGTGCGTGCCCAAGATCCCAAGAGGAGAACGGAGAAGAAAGGATTGTAGCGTGGCCATCCCCCCTGGGGGGTGATTTCTCGCTCTCTGTCTCTCTGTCTTTCTGTCTTTCTGGCGAGTGCATTTGCCCTATAGCAAACACCTCTCCAAAGGAAAAAAAAAAGGCAAACCGTGCTCCCGATGTTGCTGACCAGAACCACCCTTTCAGAAATAGACTCCGGGTTCATTCATATCTCAGGGAAGGAGGGACCCCCCCACTTCAGCCCAGCACTGTGGTCTAGCCGCTGCCCCCAGCAGGAGGCCAGGAAGCAGCCCAACCACAAAACTGCCCAGCTCTCCGCAGCACAGCAGGGGGTCGGGACTGGGCACAGGCTCAGGACCTGGCTGGGGCCCTCAGCATGTTCCCTCCACAGCCGATGTTAGCCCCATTACCCATATGTGCACTTTATTGAACCCCACCGTAGGCAGACATATGAGTACAAAAGGGGGGACCACAGCCAGGCACAGGCGGGAGGGGATGGCGGGGGGAGGGGCTTCCGATCAGGGGCAGCTACTAGTAACCCCAATAATATCTCACTTGTGGGCGAGTTATAGCAAGAATAATAATGAATGTAATAATCATAAAGACGCCAATGACCAGGGTGAAGATGTTCAGGCACTTGGCAGTGGAGGCGAAGGCCTGGGCTCCTGTCATGTCACCCACCATCTTCCTGTCCCTAGACTGGGGGAGACAAGGTGGTCAGGGCACCTGGGGCGTGTCAGGTGGGTACCAAGAGCTGTTACTCAGCCCCCCACCCCTGAGCTGCGCACACCCGGACTGAGGACCTCCCTCTCCTGCCCGCTCACTCGCAGGCCTCGGGGCGCCCCTTCCCTCTGCTGTGGACCCAGTACTGGCCGCTCGCCCCTTGTGGGGCAAAGCCCCTGTACAATGTCGGTCATTTGTTTCCCATGCTGGACCTCCCTTGGAGTCCGAATCTGGAGTGCGAAGGACGTCTAGTTGGCGTGAAGGAGGAAGCCCTGGCCAAGCCCATCCCACACCTGCCCTGGGAGGACTGCCTGAGGGACAGACACAGGGCTCAGTCACCCAGTGCAGGCACTCGCAGGCCACACACACGGGCACTGAGAACCCCAGGGCCATCCGGGAGGCTCCCAGCTCAATCCTGGGGACCCCCAACCCCCAGCTGCACGCACCTTCACGGAGTAGGCGAACGCGATGAAGCCCAGGCAGCAGTAGTTCATGAAGATTGTGTTGAACAGGGACCAGACCACGTGGTCACGCACGGGGGTCTCATTGTGGATGGTGACCACGGTGGACATCACGTTGGTCTTCGGCCTGTGCTGCTCCTTGCTCTGGCCTGAGTTTGGGAGAAGATGCGGAGAGTGAGTCAGTATGAGAGTGTGTGGTGCTATTATATAGACCCTTGGGGGTGGTGTGGGAGGGCTCAGCCCCCCTCCCAGGCCCCCCTCTGGACTCAGAAGTTCTGCTTTCTCAAAAGTTTGTTTCCTGGTGTTTTTGTGTTGGTGAAATGGGTGGGGACTCAGGAGGGTGGAACACGGGGGCAGGTGGGAGGACGTTCCGGGGCCTGGTGTCTCCCCAACCCTGGCCAACAGACGGGAAGCCACACTCTCTGTTCAGGACCTTGTGCGGCCTCACACTGCAGCCCCCAGCCCCCAGCCCACCTGCCCCAGGCCTCCCCTGCTGAAATCCTTTGCCCTTTGCTGGGGCTGAAGTTCCTGGTCTGGGCGGGGCTCGGGAAGCCTCAATCTGGCTGTCTACTGCTTGCTGGGCAGAGGCCAGTGGCCCACACAGCCTGCCCCACAGGAGCCTTCCAGACCCAGGGACGGGGCTTCTGGGTTCGGCTGAGTGAAGACTCCCTCTGTGGAGGAGTCAGGGGTGGTTCCAGGGCTGTGACAGCATTTGTGCCTACACTTCTTCCCTCCTGTCCCTCATCATTGTTTAAAAAGCCACAGAGCTAGGGACCAGCAGTTAGCGTAATGGCTATGTCGCTGGACTCCCACGTCGTCGACCGCAGTTCAAGTCCCGGACCGGTGGCTTAAACTCATGCCGGGCGCATGTTTGTGCGTGCCTAAGATCCTGAGAGGAGAGGGGAGGAGAAGGGATTGCACTGTGGCCATCCCCCCTGTGGGGGTGATTTCTCGCTTTCTATCTCTCTGTCTCTCTCTGTCTGTCTGTTGAGCACACGTGCCCTATAGCAAAAACCTCTCAGAAAAACCCACAGAGCTTGAGGAGAAACCTGGAGGGGTCCCCCAGCAAGGTGCCACACCCAGTGGGGACCAGAGAGGATGCAATCCCACATTGGCCAAGATCTTCCTGAAATCGTCCTGCCCCAGCCAACCCCCTCGGAAGGGTGGTGCCAACTCCCTCGGAAGCGTGGTGCAATCAGAGAGATGGGCACCTGCAGTAAAGCAGTTCCCGTGTGAGTGGGCACATGAGGCTTTCTGGTAAGTGTCCCCAGGAGACAAAACAATGAAACTTATCTCAGGAGAGGCCCTACGCCCTCACCCTTTCTCTGACCCTCTGTCGGTCTCTGGGCTACCTCTATGTCCTCAGCTCTGGCCCTGCAGAACCCAGGAGCTGGGGCCCTGCCTGGACTCTCCCTGACCACTGTCCCAGGTGCAGCTGGGCTCTGCAGCCCTGTCCCCCAAGCTCCTGCTCCCCTCAGCAGCCTCCAGGCCTGGGTGTGCTCGAGGCTGTCACCCCCTGAGCGCTGGAGTGTGGTGCGCACGCAGTGGAATGTGAAGACTTGGGAAGGAAAAGGCAACTTCTAGGGATGAGACGTAAATAGATCATCAATAACCAATTTTGCAGATCGTGTATTGGGGTGGTATCTCGGACATGCTGGGTTGTCAGAAAAGTCATGATGCATTTTTGTGTAGAAAAAATACGTCATGACTCTTTCTACAACCCAGTATTTGCTTATACGAGATCGATGATTAAAATAATTTTCACCTGCCTCTTTTTACTACTGGCCTGTCTATAAAAGGTTTGCACAAGAGCACTCGTGCCCTGTGGTACTTCCCACTGCCACATTTTGAATGGAGTGGCAATCCTAGAGGTCAGGGCACCGTGGGGAGAGCTGCCCCACAAGTCTCCCGGAGCCTGGCACCTGCCCGCAGTGCCACTGCCACCTTTCCTGGAACTGGGGCTGCGTCTGCCGTGCCTGCGGGGTTGGGACCCTCCCCGCACATGCCTTGTGGCCCTAGGGCAGATCTGTCTGAGCCTCGCTGTGGTCCTGCTGGGTCCTTGTGCCGAGGGGCAGGGGGCACGGCCGCCTGGCCCTGGCCCTGGCCCTGGCCCTGGCCCTGGCCCTGACCCCAGCATCAGCTGTCAGATGGTTGTCCTCACCTTCTTTGGAACAGGAGTACCTTGGAAAGTGGCATTCATATTTAAAGTGTTAGAAGCGTTGAAGTTTTTTCTTTTCTTTTTTTTTTTTTTATAAAAAAAAATCTTCCTGCCCCAGCCAACGCCCCCGGAAGTGTGGTGCAATCGGAGAGGTGGGCACCTATGGTAAAGCAGTTCCCGTGTGAGCGGGCACAGGAGACTTGCTGCTAAGTGTCTCACACAAGTGACTGAGACAGAGAGAGGCAGACTCCCCACAGGATCTTCTTTCTTTTCTTTTTTTTAAATAATTATTTGTTTACTTTTTATTTATTTATTTATTTATTTTGACCACAGAGGAACAGAGTGGGGGGGGGTAGGGAGTGAGAAAGCAAGTTGCCAGGTCCGAGACTCGAGCCACAGTTGGCCATGTGTGAGTCCAGTGCCATTAACCACCAACGCCACCTGCTGGCCCTTTAATTTATTTTGAGAGTTTATTTTTTAAATAACTTTACTGAACTTTTTTTTTCATTTATTTATTTATTTAAATTCGACCAGAGAGTAAGAGAGAGAGAGAGAGAGAGCAAGTCAGGTCCAGCACAGTCGGCCATGTGGGAGTCCGATGCCCTTAACCACCACGCCACCTGCCGGTCCCAGAGATTTGTGTTTTGTTTTTGTTTTTGTTTTTTTTTTTGCTAGGGGGTGTATGCTTGCCAGAAAGACAGAGAGAGACAGAGAGACAGAAAGCGAGAAATCACCCCCCAGGGGGGATGGCCACGCCACAATCCCTTCTCCTCCATTCTCCTCTCGGGATCTTGGGCACACACACACATGTGCCTGGCATGAGGTTAAACCACTCAGTCTGGGACTCAAACTGCCGTCAGCTACATGGGAGTTCAGTGACGTAGCCATTACACCAACTGCTGTTCCTGAGATTAGTTTGTTTTAACACCCATGCCATGAATTCACAGGGAACGGGTTCCAGAAGCTCAGGCTCCTTTCCCTCGGTTCTCACGAAGAGCTTCTCTGCAGGAGCAGCTGGCGTGTCCGGTGAACCCAGGTCCCTCTCTCTGTGGCTTCCTCCTCCTCCTGGTCCTTTTCCTTCCCACGTTTTAGGGAGCTGTCCCTGCTCTCAGAGGGCTTCACATGCTCCATGCGCACATTAGTTCTCTCGGCAGGAATCTTGCCCTTAACCTGTGTGTTTACAACAACGCCAACAGCGTGCTGGGGAACACTGTAGACTTGGTGTTGCCACGGTAACGTCTGTGGGGCATTCCCTTTTGCACAGTGCCCATTCCCTTGATGTCTACAGTATCACCTTTCTTGTAGGTTCCCGTATATGTTGCCAAAGAACCAGTCCATGTTTTCTATAAGGCCTAGAGATTCCCTTTGTGATCGTCATTTTGGGGAATTACTGGAAGATGGCAGTTCTGGTCAAAAAGAATTAATATTATTATTCTTTTTAATTTGCCATAGGGCATGTGTGCTCACCAGAGAGAGACAGAGAAAGGGGGAGAGAGTGCGAAAGCAAGCTGCCAGGTCTCAGGCGTGGACTGTAGTGGGCCATGTGGGAGTCCAACACCTTAACCACCTGCCACCCCTTCACGCAGGATCTTGATTCTGCAGCCTGCCCCAACCTCAGCCATGTGTGGAGAGGTCTCTGGACATGAACAGATCCCCGCGCAGGAATGACACACAGAGCCCCTCTCCCACCGGAGCCCCCACTGGAGAAGTGGCCCGTGCAGGAATCAAGCCTTCTCCGAAGTCACTGAGAACGGGGACTGTCCGCCCTGCTCAGCCCAGCTCCTGACTACAGTGGTGTGCAGCCATAAGCAAAAGCAGACAGTGAGCTGGCCGGTCGCCTAGCAGTTAAGGGAGCTGGATCTCAGGGCTGGCAGGTGGCATGGTGGTTAAAGCACTGGACTCCCACATGGCTGATCATAGTTTAAGTCCTGGACCTGGCAGCTTGCTTTTTCACTTTCTCTTTCTCTCTCTCTTTGTCTCCGATCAAATTTAAAAATAATAATAACCATAAAAAATAGAATTAGGGGCTGGCAGGTGGTGTGGTGGTTAAGGACCTGGACTCCTACACGCCAATGGTGGTTCAAGTCCCAGACCTGGCAGCTTGCTTTCTCTCTCTCTCTGTCCCTCTCTGGTCAAACTAAAATAAATAAATAAATAAAGTTAAATAAAAGAATTCTTTTTTAAAAATGGAATTAAATAAATAAATATTTAAAAAGAAAGAAAAAGAAAAGGGAGCTGGATCTCTCACATGGCCAGCTAAGTGACTCGAGTTCGAGCCCTGGTGGCTTGAAAAACATCCTGGGAGGGGCCAGCAGATGGCACAGTGTTAAAGCACTGGACATCCCTGTAGTCGACTGTGGTTCAAGTCTTGCTGGCAGCTTAAAACTCACACAGGGCAGGTGTGCGTGTGAGCCTAAAATCCCAAAAGGAGAGTGGAGGAGGAAGGACTGTGGTATGCATGGCCATCCCCTCTGGGCAGTGATTTCTCGTATTCTGTCTCCCAAGCTAGCACCTTATAGCAAAAATCTCTCAAAAAAACAAAAGAGAGAGAAAAAGAGAGATAGAGAAAGAGAGAGAGGGAAAGAAAAAGAAGGAAGGAAGGAAGGAAAGAAGGAAGGAAGGGAGGAAGGGGAAAGAAGAACGAGCTGCAGGAAAGAAGGGAAAGAACGAACACCTTGTCAGCACGCCGACGGGCTGGAGAAATGGAAACGGAAGGAAGGGTTACACCACGCCCCAGCGGGAATACTTTCTTCCTCTCCCTCTCCCTGTCTCTCCACGTCCCTTGGCAAGTACACGCACACTGCTGGCAATTCAAATAAAGAAGAGAAAAATCAGATGGCGAGAGTGAGCCGCTGCAGTGAGGCAAGGTGGGGTGGAGCCGCCCAGGCGCACTCGGAGCTGGGGCAAAGCCACGTCTACGTGTTCCCCTAGACGAGATGATGGACGGTAAATATTTGCAGCGTGTGTTTTTTCTGCCAACTGCATGTGTGTTTTTTAATTGCCAGAGGGCACATGCACTCATCAGAGAGAGGGGGAGAAAGCAGCCTGCAGAGGGGCACCGTCCTGTCGCAATCCCTTCTCCGTTTCTCCGTCCCTGTTGGAACCTGGTGTGGTTTTCTAAGGCCTTGGGACCAGGCTTGGAACCTCAGTCAGCCATGTGGAATCCAGTTCCCGTAACCACTAGCCTATGGAGCCAGCCCAACTGCCGGCTTTGTGTTTTAGTATCTGAGCTCAAGAGGGAATTGGCAGGTGAGAAAGTAGAAATAAAAAGAAGTGGAGGAAATTGGGACCAGCAGCTGGTGTAACGATCATGTGGCCCGACTCCCACGTAGCCAACGTGGTCCAAGTCCTGGGCCCAGCGGCCTAAAACTCATGCTGGGCGTGTGTGCCCCAGATCTTTTTTTGTTTGTTTGTTTTTGGAGAGATTTTCACTGTAGGACACGTGCGCTCGCCAGACAGACAGAGAGAGACAGAGAGACAGAAAGGGAGCAAACACCACCCCCCCCCCAGGGGGGATGGTCACGCCGCAATCCCTTCTCCTCCATTCTCCTCTCGGGATCTTGGGCACCCACACACACGTG
The DNA here is from genome assembly GCF_000334495.1 of Tupaia belangeri chinensis. NCBI lineage: Eukaryota > Metazoa > Chordata > Mammalia > Scandentia > Tupaiidae > Tupaia > Tupaia belangeri. Next base: position 1,145,744 of record NW_006203472.1, on the reverse strand, counting down.
CCCAGTGTGAGTTTAAGCCACTGGGTCTGGGACACGAACCACGGTTGACTACGTGGGAGTCCAGCGACATAGCCAATACGCTAACTGCTGGTTCCCTGTGCCCCAGATCTTGAGAGGAGAATGGAGGAGGAGGGCATGGCCATCCCCCTGGGGGGGGGGTGATTTCTCACTTCCTGTCTCTGTATCTCTAGTGAGCGCACATGTCCTACAGCAAAAATCTCTAAAAGAAAAGAAAAGAAAAATGAGAAAGCAAGAAAACCCAGAGTGGAGATTCAGGCTTTTCCAGCAGATCCAGTACGATTAAAATGCAGAGACTTAGGTGGTAAAACCCAGAGCCATGGCAAGGACTAAATCAGGGGTGTGGCCATCACTCGCACTGCTAAGATGCCCGGTAGATCAAGAGGACAACTGAGGAAGGGCTCAACATCCCTCAGCATAAGGGAGATGCCGATAAAAACCACACGGGATGCCACCCAACCCCTGTCAGAATGGCAAAGATTAAGAATGTAAAACGAGATAAATGTTGGCAGGGAGGTGGTGAAGAGGGAACTCTCCTACACTGCTGGTGGGAAAGGCCCAGGTCTTGAAAAGACAGTCATAGAATTGGTCTGAAACCGTAAAAGACCTCATATTGCTAAAGCAATCCTGTGCAAGAGGAGTGGAGTGGGTGGCATATAACTCCCTGACCCCAAAATATACTATAGTATACAGTGTAAGTTGTGATTATATATATATATTTTAGAGAGAAATTTTTTCTATAGGGAGTGTGTGCTCGCCAGAGAGACAGAGAGAGACAGAGAGACAGAAAGCGAGAAATCACCCCCCCAGGGGGGATGGCCATGCCGCAATCCCTTCTCCTCCATTGTCCTTTCAGGATCTTGGACACGCACGCACACGCACCCGGCGTGAGTTTAAGCCACTGGGTCCAGGACTCAAACCATGGTCGACTACATGGGAGTCCAGCGACATAGCCATTACGCTAACTGCTGGTCCCATAAGTTGTGATCATCAAGACAGCATGGTATTGACACAAAAACAGACATGTGGACCAATAGAACAGAATAGAGATCTCTGAAATAAACCCCAAAGCTTACAGCCAACTGATTTTTGACAAAAGATACCAGTCAATTTATTGGGAAAAGGAAAACCTCTTTAGTAAATGGTGTTCGAAAAACTGGGTGTCCACCTACAGAAAGATGAAACTTAACCCCCATCTTTCACCATTAACAAAAATCAACTCAAAATGGATCAAAGATCTGAACCTAAGACCTCAAACAATAAAATTACTGGTGGAAAATGCTGGGGAAACTCTGGGAGACATTGGAGTAGGCAAAGACTTCTTAAATAAGACTCCCAAAGCACAGGCAATAATCCCTAAAATAGACAAGTGGGACTATATTAGACTAAGAAGTTTCTGCACAGCAAAGGACACAGTAACAAGTGTGAACCGACAACCCTCAGAATGGGAAAATATTTTTGTTAAATATGCCTCAGACAAGGGACTGATAACGAGAATACATAGGGAACTCAAGTGCCTTATGCGAAAAAAAATGATTAACCCGATTAAAAGATGGGAAAGTGAGCTGAACAAAAGTCTCTCTAAGGAAGACATACGAACAGCCAAAAAGCATATGAGGAAATGCTCGACATCCCTCATCATAAGGGAAATGCAGATAAAAACCACAATGAGATACCACCTAACCCCTGTCAGAATGGCAAAGATTAAGAATATAAAAAGTGATAAGTGTTGGCGGGGATGTGGTGAAAAGGGAACCCTCCTACACTGTTGGTGGGAATGTAAACTAGTTCAACCACTGTGGAGAACAATATGGAGGTTCCTCAAAGATCTACAAATAGAACTACCATTTGATCCAGCAATCCCACTTCTGGGTATTTACCCAAAAGACAGGAGAACGCTCAGTCAGAAAAGTGCTTGCACATCCATGTTTATTGCAGCATTATTCACAATTGCCAAGACATGGAACCAACCTAAATGTCCACAAACTGATGAATGGATTGGAAAAGTGTGGTATATATACTCTATGGAATACTACTCAGCCATAAAAAATAACAAGACCCTGGAATTTGATAGAAAATGGTCAGATATGGAGGATCTATTGCTGAGTGAAGTAAGCCAGGCTATGAAAGAAAGATATTGTATGTATCCACTCAATATATACCGACTATCCGCACTCTATAATAGAGAGCAAAAATTCGGAGGACATAAACACAGTGAAGGTACTTAATGAGAATAGGACATTGATAGAAAGTGGTCCGATATGGAGGATCTATTGCTGAGTAAAGTAAGCCAGGCTATGAAAGAAAGATATTGTATGTATCCACTCAATATATACCGACTATCTGCACTCTATGGTAGAGAGAGAAATATTGGAGGAGATTAGCGTGGCCCCTGCGCAAGGATGACACACAAATTCGTGAAGCAGTCCATATTTTTCAGTGTGGAATGGGGGGGGTGAAGAAAAGAGGATAGAGAAAGATAGCAAGAGAACAATAGAGAGGCAGGACGTTAGTGGGACACAGATATGACTTATTACCTGTTGGGGATGACATGTATAGTGTTCTCAACTGGATGGGTCTGAGAAGTATTTCATGATGGGCAAAGTCTTTTTACAAGCAAAATGAGAAATAGTGATTGATTGGTTAAAAAAATAATTAGAATAATAATAACAATTGGGAAAGAAGTGGGGATTTTAATGTCTCTGTATTGACTGACATGCATGGCATTCCCTCTGGAAAAATGTAATACGCTGTAAAGTTATATGCAATTCAATGTAATATAAACAACATTATGATGTTAATAAATAAATAATGTTTAAAAAAAAAAGAAAGTCCCTAATGGGATGAAATGGCTCAAGAACAGACACTGAGGATCCGGATCATCCACTTGAACCGGACGAGCCCTCGATGCCAGCACTGACTGCAGAAAAGGCACGGGAGGGAGCTGGGGAACCAGGAGGGTCTGAGGACTACGAGGAAAGGAACTGTCGATGAGACTATTGGCACATGACCCTGACTGCAATTGAATACAGGGTTTTTTTAAGAATTAGTTTATTTAATTTTATGTGTTTTAATTTGACCAGAGAAGGACAGAGCGAGAGAGACAGAAAGTGAGAAAGCAAGCCACCACGTCTAGGACTCAAACCGTGGTCCGTCATGTGGGAGTCCAGCGCCCTTAACCACCACGCCAACTGCCGGCCCCGAATACAGTTTTTAAAAAGCCAATTAACAGGCTGGCAGATGGCATGGAGGTTAAGGGGACTGGATCCCACGTGGACAGCTGCAGGGCTCATGGGGGCAAGTGTGCATGCCCACTCTCCCAGGATGAGAATGGAGGAGGGAGTGAGAGCTGCAAGCGGCAAAGTAACAGGAGCTGACCTAAAAGTGAAGCGTATTTCCTTTCTTTCTTTTTCCTCAGAGGTTTTTGCTATAGAGTACATGCATTCGCTGGAGGGAGAGAGACAGAGACAATGAGGGAAAGTGAGAAATCACTCCCCAGGGGGGTGCAATCCCACACTGCAATCCCTTCGCCTTGAAATTCTGGGTACATGCACACATGTGCCCAGCGGGATTTTCGAGCTGCCGAGTTCGGGACTCACACGGTGGACAGCCATGTAGGAATCCATCGCCTTACCCACTATGCCACCTGCTGGCCCCAAAAGTGAAGCTTTCTAAGCTGTTTGGGATGTGAAGTGCATTTAAATGTTAACGACCTGAACGAGATTCCAGCCTTCTTACTTCGGTTATGTCCACCCTCTGTCCATAGAGCTTGTTTGAAGGCGTATCTTAGTTCTTAGAAAAAATGACCTTCAGATGGGAGTAGACTTGCAGCATGGCCCATCAGCTCTTTTCTTCCTGCAGTACTCCCAAAATTGCAGGCATAAAATTGTCTGTTATTCCACTGGACCAAGGTGAATTTGAGAACTTGTAACCTCCCTGCCTAGAAGGAAAATTAATTGATTACCTAAGGCCCCACCAGCCAAACAGCCCAGACGATAATCATGCCTCTCGAACCAATCATCAAGCTGATCATATACCTGAAACCCTTACTCTTAATTCTGCCTTTACAAATGCACACTTGAGGGGCCAGCAGGGAGCGTGGTGGTTAAAGCACTGGACTCGCACATGCTGATCAAGGTTCAAGTCTCGAACCTGGCAAGCTCACTAGAGCCAGGACCTTTCCCTCCAGCACGAACATTTGGAAACTGAGATAACTCATCTTTTGGTGCTGTAATACCAGTGCCTTTGAACGGCTATCTTTGCAAGTGTTCACTCAAGGCACCAGCTGCCAGAGGCTTCGAACTCACGTTGGCAACTGGTGGCATTCTGCTCCAGTCAGGCACCACCTTGTGGGGTTGGCCTCCAGACCACTTGAACATTGCTCCTGTGGACACATGAAGCTTGGTTCGTAACTAGCACTTTGGGCTCAAGTGAGTTTTTCTAGGCATATTCAGGGTGTGATTCAATGACCTTTCTCTTGCTTCATGGCCCTGGAGACACACGTCAAAGTGCCACCTGCCTGGAACCCTGCATGACTGTGAGAAGCAGAGTCTCCCTGCCGACCCCAACTGGGAGTGTAGTAAGAACTGAACATACATATGCAGGGGCTGCTTGTTAAACAGCCTCACACGGCCTTTCCTGACTGATGCAGCCAATCCTTGCAAAGTCATCTGCAGGTCCTTGGCTTCATCTCTCCTCCGTGGGAGATGTGGTGTTGGCTTTTCAGCCTTTCCAAATCTTTTTTTTTTTTTTTTTTTTTGAGAGGGGGTTTTTGCTTATGGGCGCTCATGCAGAGACAGACAGAGAGACAGAAAGCGAGAACTCACCCCCCAGGGGGGATGGGCACGCCGCAATCCCTTCTCCTCCATTCTCCTCTCGGGATCTTGGGCACGCAC
>NW_006203472.1:1131332-1140763 GCF_000334495.1 Tupaia belangeri chinensis | reverse complement strand
GACTACGTGGGAATCCAGCAACATAGCCATTACGCTAACTGCTGGTTCCCAGCCTTTCCAACTCTTGTGTTGGAAGAATAGTTACTGATGACCCACTTCCCTCAGCATTTCTGTACACTGCTGCCTAGTATTACAGTTTGGTGATACACACATCCCCATGACCCCAAATTCCTGTGTTGGGACTTGGTTGTATTGTACATGTGCTGAGTGGAAACAATCCCTTCGTGGTGTCCCCGGGTGAAGTCTTTGAATATGATAGGCCATTGGGGCACAGTTCCTGTAAGTTCTGGTGGTGGTTTTGTTTTATTTTTGTTTTTGCTTTAATTTGTTATAGGGTACATATACTCGCTGGGGCAAGAGAGAGAGGGAAACAGAGAGAAAGTGAGAAAACACCGCCAAGTCAGGGGGTATGGCCATGCCACAATCCCTTCTCCATTCTCCCCTCAGGATTTTGGGCATGCATGTACACACCCAGCATGTAGGTCCAGGACTCAAAGCACACAGTTGGCATCGTCGGATCCGGCCACCTTAACCACCACCCAACTGGCTGGTCTGTGGTGGATTTATAAGAGGAGAAATGGGATCACAACAGGAAGAAACTTACGGATAGCCACTCTGCTCAAGACTCTGCCTTCCACCATTTTGTGATGTCTTTGGACTACCCACATGGCCAGAATCGTGAGTCAAATAAACCTCTATTCTCTTAAATCATCCAGTCTCAAATCCTTCCACAAGCAACACAGTAGTGAACTGAGACACATGGCATATCCAAAGTCTGTGTTGTTGGATGCGTATACACTTAACCTTTCTTTATTATGAAATTTATTAACACCCAAGTGTGGTTAAAACAAACCTAACAGAATGTCGGTTAAATCTCAACACGCCAGTTAGAGCTTCCAAGCTGGTGGAACTTTGTTGTTCATGGCTTGGGTAAGGTTTGTTTTTGTTTTTGTTTTGTTTTGTTTTGTTTTAGTTTATTTATAAGAGAGAACGGAATTTAGACAGGGTCTTGCCACCCCCGTATCCCAGATAGCTAGGACTATAGGAGAAAAAAAGCAATAGACTTAATGTCAAGTGCACAGGAGTCAAACTAGGAAACGCGAAGAAGGGCTAGATAGTTACATCATAAATACCCCCTTTATAAGAAGAGGGAAGTGGGGGTGGAGGCGATTTTAAAAGGGTAGTACATGAATTTTAGGAAAGATGAACAAACGGGCCCAAAAAAGCAGACAAGAGGCGAAAATTCCTCTGGGCTCTGGCGGAGGTGGCAACATTCAGGGGAAATGAATGGGGTGACTGCAGCAGGCACGAAGATTGTCTTCATGTGCAGGAAGACATCTCTCAGCTGGGCCAGCAGGTGGCGTGGTGGTGAAGGCACTGCACTCCCACATGGCCGCAGGGATGGAATCTGACATGGTGGCTGGCTTTCTCTCTCTCTCCTCTCTCTGTCTCTCTCTAGAGAGTGCACTAGCCCTATAGCAAATTTAAAAATAATAATAATAAATACTTTTTAAAAAAATCTCTCAGGTAACAGCCCTTGGAAAACTAGTTCAAAGAAAGGGTAAAAAATCTGCCCGTGCATACTACCCTGGGAGTGGAGACCTTCAGTTTTCTCTCAGGCAGTAAGAGTTGATCTCTGGTGAATGTGTATTCCAGGACCAGTTCAAGACAATTGCAGTCCTCTGGATGAATTGCCCTTGGTCAGATGAGACAACTTCAGAGAAACTCGTCCTAGTGCCTCAAGAGAGACACAGGTGGAAGAGATTGGGGTGCGGGGCAAGGTCAGAGAATGACATTGGTTCTGGGGCTGTTTCTTTAGTTCAGGTTACTGGGCACATAAAGTGCTGTATTTTGGGGTGTCATTTCTCAGCCCCCAAGCCCTTACCAACCTTAATTGCTAGTGAAAACTAGGAACTGATTGTGACCGGCCCACCGCATGCCAACCGCTCAGCAGATCAGCAAGCCCGTGAGGACATGGTCTCGTAACGTCCGGAAGCACGCCATCGGATCCTCGCAGCGCACCTTTTCTGTTTGTTAGCTGCCAGAGCGCATGCGTACTCACTGGCGGGAGGTGAACGGAGACGGAGGGAGAGGGCGAAAGCGCCCTCATGGGATGTGGTCTTGTCACAATCCCTTCTCCAATTCTCCAACCTGTTAGGATTTGGAGCACAAGTGCTTGGCATGCTTTTCAAGCTGCTGGGGCCAGGATTCAAACCATGGTCAGCCATGTGGGATCTGTCTCCTCTACCACTAGGCTATAAGGCCTGGCCCTGTACAATTTTCAGTATTGCATAGGACATGTTTGCTGATAGACCAAAATATCTTTAGTTCTTTCATAATAAAAAGCCAAACGTAGATAAGCTTATGTTCAGCAATTAATGTTTCAGTATTGTATTATATTTGAAAATGATCTAGACACTCAGTGAACGCCCATGATTTAATTTAACTTAAAAAACACTAACGGTGCAAATTAACAAGGAGACTTGGGAAAGCATTTTTAAGTGGACATATAATAACACCAACTAAGGCTGACCATCATCATGTTGTTTTTAATCGTAGCAACTTTTTTCTTTCTTTTTCTTTCTTTTTTTTTAAAAAAATTATTTTACTTAACTTTATTTATTGATTTATTTTAATTTGACCAGAGAGGGACAGATTGAGAGAGAGAGAGTGAAAAAGCAAGCCGCCAGGTCCCGGACTCGAACCACAGTTGGCCCTGTGGGAGGCCAGCACCCTTAATTACCACGCCACCTGCTGGCCCCCTCTCTCTTTTTCTTAATTGCCAGAGAGAGAGAAAGAGGCGGGGAGAAAGCACCCCCCAGGGTGTCGTCATGCTTTAGTACCATCTCCTGGATCTCCCCGTGCTGTCAGGATCTGGGCCATGGTCCCTGTTTCTCCAGCCACTGGGGTTGGTGGTCAGACTGCACTGTCTACTCGATGAGATCCAGCGCCCTACCCAGTAGGCCGCAGTGCTGGCCAGAAACGCAGCTTTCCTAACAGATAACCCGAGTGTATTTGCCCAGTAAATCTAGGTGAGATAAAAGGTGTGTGTCTCCGTTACAACCAATGCTCACAGCTCTGGAAACATGCCTTAAATTAAACCCGCAAACTTTCACTTTCATTTCCCACAGGTTCCTAAGATCACGTGAAGTTTAAAATCATTTCAGTCACTTGCTATATTTCTATGCGTTTTAGGAATGCTCAGTTTGTAAATGCACTCATGTTTTTAAGCCAATTAAATAGAGCTCTTTTACAAATAAATGTTGGAAAGCCATCCAGAGGTAGAAAGTATCACACATACACATATTAAAGTGGTCTTCAGGGACCCGTTGGCATAGCAGCTATGTCGCTGGACTCCCATGTAGTCGACTGTGGTTCAAGTCCCGGACCCAGCAGCTTAAACACATGCCAGGCGCCTGTGCATGCATGCCCAAGACACTGAGAGGAGAATGGAGGAGAAGGGATTGTGGCATGGCCATCCCCCCTGGGGGGTGATTTCTCGCTTTCTGTCTCTCTGTCTCTCTCTGATGAGCGCACACGCCCTATAGCAAAAACCTCTCCAAAAAAACAAATTTTTTTTAAAGAGATAGGGCCAGTAGGTGATGTGGTTAAGGTACTGGACCCCCACATAGCCAACTATGGTTCGAGTCCAGACTTGGTGGCTTGAAAACAACCACAAATCGAGGGCAGCAGGCAGTGTGGTGGTTAAGGTGCTGAACTCCCACTTGGCTGGCTACAGTTCAAGACTCGGACCTGGTGACTTGAACATCACAACGAATTGGGACCAGTGGGTGGTGTGGAAGTTAAGGTGCTGGACTCCACATGGTCGACCGTGGTTCAAGTCCTGGACCTGGTGGCTTACTTTCTCACTTTTCCGCTCTCTCTCTTTCTCTCTCTGGTGAGTGCATGTGCCCTGTGACAAAATTCAAAATAATATAATAAATGAAATTAGATAAAAAATTATTTTAAAAAAGAAATAGCAATAAATAGATAAATAAATACACTTTTTTAATTTAAGAGTTTATTTGAGCAAATAGCACTTCAGGAATCAGACAGCATGAACAGTAAGCAGTCCAGGGCTTTCCTGAAAGGGCACTAGGAGGAAACTTTCAGAAGGTGCCCACAGAAGCAATGCAAAAAATAGTTGATTGGTTAAATCGGATCAATACCCTAGAGTCTCTAGTTAGAGATAGCTGGTAGTTTCTGACTGGTAAAGCTTAAATTTTGTTTTCTAAGATATGACCGTTCATACTGAGTTGGGTTTAGCACTCAGGTGCTAAAACTGCCTTAGCAGAATCCCTCCCACTTGTTTTAGCATGATTTGCTGAGACACCTGGTAATAATCTGATTTTTGCTCCATCATAGCATTTTTTTTCCTTTCTTTTTATTTTAATTGCCAGAATGCATGTGCACTCTCCAGAAAGAGACAGAGAGACCCGGAGTGTGGGAGAAGCAGCCCTCACTAGGGCATGGTCACACTGCTCTCCCTTCTCCTCCGTCTCTCCATCCTGTTGGGATCTTGGGCACACACACAGACACACGCACACACACACACACAACAAAAACAAACAAATAAAACTTTCTCTTTTTTTAAGTTGGCATGTTTTTCAAGCCACTGGGACCAGACATGAGCCGAGGTCACCCTGTGGGCTCTGGGACCAGAATTGAGCCAAGGTCAGCCCCGTGGGCTCTGGGACCAGATGTGGCCGAGGCCGCCCTGTAACACACAGACACACGCACACACACACACACAACAAAAACAAACAAATAAAACTTTCTCTTTTTTTAAGTTGGCATGTTTTTCAAGCCACTGGGACCAGACATGAGCCGAGGTCACCCTGTGGGCTCTGGGACCAGAATTGAGCCAAGGTCAGCCCCGTGGGCTCTGGGACCAGATGTGGCCGAGGCCGCCCTGTAGGCTCTGGGACCAGATGTGGCCGAGGTCGCCCTGTGGGCTCTGGGACCAGATGTGGCCAAGGTTGCCCTGTGGGCTCTGGCCCCCTGTGCATGGCCCTTCACCTCTGCACTGTCACGTCTGGCTCCTACTCTCTTTTTCGGAACTTTCTCTTTCTGGAACTTCTTCTTTGATATTCTTCAATTTCATAGTAGCACATGTAAGTATAGGTCATTTGGTTTTGGGTTTTTTTTGTGTTTCAGAGTTAAAAGTATTGCTATATGGGAGCCAGCAGGTGGTGTAGTAGTTAAGGTGCTGGACGCCCACATAATCAACTGTGGTTTGAGTCCCAGACCCGGCAGCTTGAAACTCACACTGGGTGTATGTGAGTGTGTACCCAAAACCCTGAGAAGAGAATAGAGAAGGGATTGCAGCATGGCCATCTCCCTGGGAGATGATTTCTCACTCTCTATCTCTCTGTCTCTCCAGCAAGCCCATGCACCCTATAGCAAAAAATCTCTCTCAAAAAAAAAAAAATTAAAAAGTATCCTTAGGTTGCTCAAGCTGGCCTTACCTGGCAGCACTCCTGCCTCAGCCCCTGGATGGCTGGGGTAGACACATGCTACTGTGCTCGGCTCTAACAGTGGGGTTTCTTGAAAAGGAAATACTCAGGTACTCACCGTGCTACCAGAAATGTCACAGGACATGTGCACTCGCCAGAGAGATACCCTCCCCCTGGGGGGATGGCCGTGCTGCAACCCCTGCTCCATTTTCCTCTCAGGACTTTGGGCACTCACACACACGCTCCTGCAATGATTTTCCAGCCACCAGGTCTGGGACTCGAACTACAATTGGCCATACAATAATCCAGTGCCTTAACCACCACATCTTAACCATCACACCACGTGCTGGTCCACCAGAAAATCCACATGAAGAGGAACTCAAGCCCACCCATTGCTGAAACTAAGAAACTTCCTAGTCTGGATTTATAATTAAGTCCTAACCTTCTGATAACTAATCTGTGTGAGAGAACACATATTTCTAGTCATTCAATAGAAGGAAGTATTTTGTCATTGATTTAATTGTGGAGAGCAGCCAGTCTGAAAACACGTGATTGAAACACGTGGCCTGTAGACACACGCAGAAACACGCTTCCTGAGCTACTCCTGCAGGGCTACTGAGAAGCATCTGCACCCGAAAGCAGTACCTGCCTGTGGCCAACGGCTGTCTTCCTGCTGTGGTTGATACCCAGTGCCCCATACTGCCCAGTAGGGCTAAAGGAAGTCACATGGTTTATCAGATTGTCCCCTCAAAAAGATCAGGGAAATTATTGGCGTGGGTCATTTTCACATCCTCAGACGATTTACATCCCAAAACAACTGGCTTTGCATTCTGACTCTCCTCCCTTATTCTCTTTGCATTCCACTTCCTTCTTCCCCATTCCTTTTGCATCCCATCCCCCCCTTTTCTGCCCTTTAAAAGAATAAACCTGAGGCTGGTCTGGTCATAACTTCTCCATCAGAGAGGGTGTGCCCACCCGACCCTCGCTTTTCTTTACTTGTGTGTCTTCCTGTGTTCGTTCTGTCTCTCCAGCAAGCCCATGCACCCTATAGCAAAAATCTCTCTCAAAAAAAAAAAAGTATCTTTAGGTTGCTCAAGCTGGCCTTACCTGGCAACACTCCTGCCTCAGCCCCTGGATGGCTTGGGTACGGACACATGCTACTGTGCTCAGCTCTAACAGCGGGGTTTCTTGAAAAGGAAATACTCAGGTACTCACCGCGCTACCAGAAATGTCACAGGACATGTGCACTCGCCAGAGAGATACCCTCCCCCTGGGGGGATGGCCGTGCTGCAACCCCTGCTCCATTTTCCTCTCAGGACTTTGGGCACTCACACACACGCTCCTGCAATGATTTTCCAGCCACCAGGTCTGGGACTCGAACTACAATTGGCCATACAATAATCCAGTGCCTTAACCACCACATCTTAACCATCACACCACGTGCTGGTCCACCAGAAAATCCATATGAAGAGGAACTCAAACCCACCCATTGCTGAAACTAAGAAACTTCCTAGTCTGGATTTATATTTAAGTCCTAACCTTCTGTCGACGGAAAAATATAACCAACTGTAAAATTAATAATTAATAATTAATGCGGTTTATTTCCAAGCCAACCGTGAGTGACCTAGGCCCAGAGAAGAGGCATGCATCCCTTTTCTCGGGGTGATCATGTACTGGGGTTCCTTTTATTTGCTTTTGAGATTGACACACAACATTTAATTAAAAGATTTCCCATTGGTCTGGCCCAAAAAGGCGGGACATGTAGAAGTGGGGGGCTTGTAGGTTATAGGTGGGTTCCACAAATTCTTAGGTCGGTGATTGGAAGGGAAAATCCCTGTCTTAGTTAAAGAAAGGCTTAATCTACATCTCAAGGAAAAGGGAAGTTCCGTGTCTTAGGAAGGCATAAGCAAAAGAATACACTAATCGGTTGAAATATACATCTCAAAGATACTTTGCCAGGGACAGGAGGTAGGAAGAGTCCTGTTAATGGAAAATAAATGGTCTGTTAATTTTGGAAAAATAGGAAAAGTAGTCAGACTTCTGTCCACACTTCTGATAACTAATCTGTGTGAGAGAACACATATTTCTAGTCATTCAATAGAAGGAAGTATTTTGTCATTGATTTAATTGTGGAGAGCAGCCAGTCTGAAAACACGTGATTGAAACACGTGGCCTGTAGACACACGCAGAAACACGCTTCCTGAGCTACTCCTGCAGGGCTACTGAGAAGCATCTGCACCCGAAAGCAGTACCTGCCTGTGGCCAACGGCTGTCTTCCTGCTGTGGTTGATACCCAGTGCCCCATACTGCCCAGTAGGGCTAAAGGAAGTCACATGGTTTATCAGATTGTCCCCTCAAAAAGATCAGGGAAATTATTGGCGTGGGTCATTTTCACATCCTCAGACGATTTACATCCCAAAACAACTGGCTTTGCATTCTGACTCTCCTCCCTTATTCTCTTTGCATTCCACTTCCTTCTTCCCCATTCCTTTTGCATCCCATCCCCCCCTTTTCTGCCCTTTAAAAGAATAAACCTGAGGCTGGTCTGGTCATAACTTCTCCATCAGAGAGGGTGTGCCCACCCGACCCTCGCTTTTCTTTACTTGTGTGTCTTCGTGTGTTCGTTATTACGCCTATTTCTAATCCACAGCCTTCCTCACTCAGAGAAACGTGTTCATGCCGAGCTAGTCCCTAATACATTTCCTAGTCTGGATTTATAATTAAAGTTTAACCTTCTGATAACTAATCTGTGTGAGAGAACACATGTTTCTAGTCATTCAATAAAAGGAAGTATTTAGTCATTGATTTAATAAATTCATTTTATATATTATTCTTCTTTGATATTCTTCAATTTCATAGTAGCACATGTAAGTATAGGTCATTTGGTTTTGGGTTTTTTTTGTGTTTCAGAGTTAAAAGTATTGCTATATGGGAGCCAGCAGGTGGTGTAGTAGTTAAGGTGCTGGACGCCCACATAATCAACTGTGGTTTGAGTCCCAGACCCGGCAGCTTGAAACTCACACTGGGTGTATGTGAGTGTGTACCCAAAACCCTGAGAAGAGAATAGAGAAGGGATTGCAGCATGGCCATCTCCCTGGGAGATGATTTCTCACTCTCTATCTCTCTGTCTCTCCAGCAAGCCCATGCACCCTATAGCAAAAATCTCTCTCAAAAAAAAAAAAGTATCTTTAGGTTGCTCAAGCTGGCCTTACCTGGCAACACTCCTGCCTCAGCCCCTGGATGGCTTGGGTACGGACACATGCTACTGTGCTCAGCTCTAACAGCGGGGTTTCTTGAAAAGGAAATACTCAGGTACTCACCGCGCTACCAGAAATGTCACAGGACATGTGCACTCGCCAGAGAGATACCCTCCCCCTGGGGGGATGGCCGTGCTGCAACCCCTGCTCCATTTTCCTCTCAGGACTTTGGGCACTCACACACACGCTCCTGCAATGATTTTCCAGCCACCAGGTCTGGGACTCGAACTACAATTGGCCATACAATAATCCAGTGCCTTAACCACCACATCTTAACCATCACACCACGTGCTGGTCCACCAGAAAATCCATATGAAGAGGAACTCAAACCCACCCATTGCTGAAACTAAGAAACTTCCTAGTCTGGATTTATATTTAAGTCCTAACCTTCTGTCGACGGAAAAATATAACCAACTGTAAAATTAATAATTAATAATTAATGCGGTTTATTTCCAAGCCAACCGTGAGTGACCTAGGCCCAGAGAAGAGGCATGCATCCCTTTTCTCGGGGTGATCATGTACTGGGGTTCCTTTTATTTGCTTTTGAGATTGACACACAACATTTAATTAAAAGATTTCCCATTGGTCTGGCCCAAAAAGGCGGGACATGTAGAAGTGGGGGGCTTGTAGGTTATAGGTGGGTTCCACAAATTCTTAGGTCGGTGATTGTAAGGGAAAATCCCTGTCTTAGTTAAAGAAAGGCTTAATCTACATCTCA
>NW_006203472.1:1129452-1131313 GCF_000334495.1 Tupaia belangeri chinensis | reverse complement strand
CACACCACGTGCTGGTCCACCAGAAAATCCACATGAAGAGGAACTCAAACCCACCCATTGCTGAAACTAAGAAACTTCCTAGTCTGGATTTATAATTAAGTCCTAACCTTCTGATAACTAATCTGTGTGAGAGAACACATATTTCTAGTCATTCAATAGAAGGAAGTATTTTGTCATTGATTTAATTGTGGAGAGCAGCCAGTCTGAAAACACGTGATTGAAACACGTGGCCTGTAGACACACGCAGAAACACGCTTCCTGAGCTACTCCTGCAGGGCTACTGAGAAGCATCTGCACCCGAAAGCAGTACCTGCCTGTGGCCAACGGCTGTCTTCCTGCTGTGGTTGATACCCAGTGCCCCATACTGCCCAGTAGGGCTAAAGGAAGTCACATGGTTTATCAGATTGTCCCCTCAAAAAGATCAGGGAAATTATTGGCGTGGGTCATTTTCACATCCTCAGACGATTTACATCCCAAAACAACTGGCTTTGCATTCTGACTCTCCTCCCTTATTCTCTTTGCATTCCACTTCCTTCTTCCCCATTCCTTTTGCATCCCATCCCCCCCTTTTCTGCCCTTTAAAAGAATAAACCTGAGGCTGGTCTGGTCATAACTTCTCCATCAGAGAGGGTGTGCCCACCCGACCCTCGCTTTTCTTTACTTGTGTGTCTTCCTGTGTTCGTTATTGTGCCTACTTCTAATCCACAGCCTTCCCCACTCAGAGAAACGTGTTCATGCCGAGCTAGTCCCTAATACATTTCCTAGTCTGGATTTATAATTAAAGTTTAACCTTCTGATAACTAAACAGACAGAGAGAGACATAGAGACAGAAAGCGAGAAATCACCCCCCAGAGGGATGGTCACGCCACAATCCCTTCTCCATTCTCCTCTCGGGATCTTGGGCATGCACGCACACGCTCCCAGCGTGAGTTTTAAGCCACCGGGTCCGGGACAGGAACCGTGGTCCACTACATGGGAGTCCAGAGGCATAGCCATTACGTCAACTGCTGGTCCCTTAAATTCTAACCTTCTGTTAGCTAATCTGTGTGAGAGAACGCATGTTTCTAGTCATTCGATGAAAGAAAGTAATTTGTCATTGGTTTAATAAATTCATTTAATGTATTATCGTTTACTTAAGCGAGCCGGCAGCTTCCCTGTGGGAGATGATCACGTGGCATTCCCCGCCCCTCCCTTTCCCCTTCTGGGATTTGGGGCATGCAGGCACACACCTGGCACGCCTCTCAGTCAGTGCCATGTGTCGCCCCCCCCCCTCCGCCCGGTGTGACCAACTCCCCCCCCTGCTCCAGGACTCAAACTTTCAAACTTCACGGTTGGCCATGTGGGATCCAGCTGCCTCCACCACCCGGCCAGCTGGCCCTGCAATACATGATTGATTTAATGAAGTCCACCTATTGTAGAAAGATCTATAAACTCAAAGGGTGACTTTGTGGCCTACTTCCTGGTTTGCCTGCCCCCCTCACCCGACCCTGGCCGTCGAGGCCTTGGAAGTGAAGAGCTGCCTTGCTAGATATTTTGTATGGCTGGTGCCTTCAGTAGTTCCGGACCCCTGCCAGGCATCGATAACCGTCAGTGAAATGAATCTTAGCCATGTTTCCCAAGCACATACATGTTACTTTCTGTACTGACTTCCAGTAAAACCTGGGGACTAACGCTAGAAAAAAGGGGGCAGCCCCTACCACGCAGCTAAGTGGTATATGGGGACTGGGTTTCACGGGGCAACTGCAGCTCACATCCTGCCTCCAGAGGCTTGGAAAGCACGCCGGGCGCACGTGCATGCCTAGAGTCCTGATGAGATGCCAAGTGGAGGGAAAGGGATTCGTGCTGCCACGTCCCACTGGGG
>NW_006203472.1:1123303-1129421 GCF_000334495.1 Tupaia belangeri chinensis | reverse complement strand
TCTTTCCCTCTTCAGCTCTCCGTCTCTTTTTCTCTGTGGAGAGCACACATACCCTCTGGCAAAAAAAAAAAGAAAAAAAGAAAACAAAATCTTGGTATGGTGTATTAGGAATATTACCCTATTGTCTGTGGTATATGTTCTAAATATTTTCTCCTGTTGGTGTCAGATGTCTTTTTAGTTTGTTTATAATGCTTTTGCAAAATTTACTTATGTAGTCAAATATGTCTCTTTTTTTTCTGTTGCATTTGTTTGTTGAATCGAAGTTAGAAAACTTTTCCTTCCACTGGGGTGAGAGGATCTGGCCCGTTTTCCTCTGGTTCTTGGGTGGTCTCGGTTTGCCTTCGGATCCCTGATCGTAGGAGGTTGGTTTCCTGTGGCTCTCATTCCGTCCTTGACAGCACTGGTTAGGAGTCTATCGGTACCCTGCACACTGACTTCTGGCTATGGGTCTAACCCCGAGCTCTCCTCCATTTCTCTGGTCTGCAGGTGTATGGTGCCCAGTACCGCCTGCTTAATCGTGGAGAGCATGCCCAGATGGCCCCCGCCCTTTAACTCTTTGTCATGCTGGTGACGACTGGGGTATATGTTAACCGCTTGTCTTTCCTTAGAGTCTGCCTCCTCTCCCAGTGCTTGGGAGCGATCCCTGCTTCCTGGTCCCACTGGCCTGTCCAGTGACGCAGGCAGAGTCGGGTGCCCGCCTGGTCACAGGCGGCCCCGAGCTGCTGCTGCCCTTCTCCCACGCAGAGTGGCCTGTCCAGAGGCCCCGCCGGAGAGGAGGAGCC
The DNA here is from genome assembly GCF_000334495.1 of Tupaia belangeri chinensis. Taxonomy (NCBI): domain Eukaryota; kingdom Metazoa; phylum Chordata; class Mammalia; order Scandentia; family Tupaiidae; genus Tupaia; species Tupaia belangeri. The sequence goes on along the minus strand of NW_006203472.1, from coordinate 1,128,639 downwards.
AGAGCACAAGCAGAAGGCTTTGCTCCAGCCCTCCCCTTCTGCAGCCTCCAGCCAACCCCCATCCCAGGCTGCCACAGGCTCTCTCCACAGGAAGCCAGCCAGCCTGGGGCCCAGAGAGGGCTGATTCCCGGCATCCAGGCCCCCGCGGTGGGCTTTGTGGGAGGGAGGACAGTTTGCGCCTCATGGTCACGTGGACCAGCCGGAGCATTCCTCTCCTCTGACTCCCTCCTGCCAACACCCCACGTTCTGCTGGGATGAGGGCGGCGCTGGGTTTTCATCTGGACGATTTCTGAGAAGTGCGGAGGTCTGTTTACATTGCGTGTTGTAGGCCTGGTGATGTGAAAAACATACTTACTCCAGTAACTCACTGGCCTTTTTCGAGCGAGAGACGTGGGTGTCTTAATGCAGTTCTCGGAGCAGGAAAGGTCAGCCCGGTAGGGGGAGGAGTGCCAGGCGGGAACTAGGACACGCGCCCCTTCCTGTTCCTCCAGGTGAGAGGCAGAGGCCTAAGACACTGAGCGATGTTCTTTAAAAAACAGAAAGCTACTTTTGTTTTTCAGTCCTGAAGGCAAGGTCCCGCACCGTGAGCAGGGGCAGCAGGGACCCAGGCTTCCTTCAGACTTGCAGCCCAGAAGCCACCAAACCACAAAGGTGGCCCCTGCGTGCCTGCCCGGGCAGGTGCTCACAGCGGCACACTGGCTGACGCACGGGGTGTGACGGCCACCGCATCTTCCCCGCGCCAGGCCAGGCTCACCCTCGCCCCAGGGGCGCAGAGCCACCCCCGGGAAACCCCGGGACCCACGTGCTAATCAGACGCAGAGCAACAGTATTCCTGGTTTTCAGAACTAAGTTCTGTTTTGTCCCCATGTTTGCATGATTTTCCTTCCCAGTAGTTCGGGGCTTGAATTTTAAAATGTTAGTTCCATTTCTTCGAGGTTCAGCTTGTCGAGGGAAAAGGTAAATGCTTGTGTTCGGTCTCCCCTGGGACATAGCGCTTGGGACAGACGGGGGCACTTTGAACTGCTGCTACCACAGTCTGAGAGCTCCTTTATGCCGCCGATGGACTAAGGATGTGGGGGTCGGGGACCAGCAGGTGGCGTAGTGGTTAAGGGCACTGGACTCCCACATGGCCGACCACGGTTCAAGTCCTGGACCTGGCAGCTTGCTTTCCCACTTTCCCCCTCTGTCTCTGTCTCCTTCTCTCCTTCTCTGGTCAAATTAAAAATAAACAAATAAAGTTAAATAAAATAATTCCCGCCAAAAACAAATGTAGGGTCAGACAGTGGTGCAGTGGGACAACACGTAAGGGGTTGACCCGCACAGGAAGGTCCTGGGCTCCCATCCAGGGCCCTCCCTGAGTACACCGGGCATGTGAGTGCCTGTAATCTAGGGCTGCTTGGGAGTGGATCGTGGCATACAGACCCTAGATAATCGTGGGGCCTACAGGCAGTGTGGTGCTTAAGGCAGCTGGACCCCACATGGCTTCAGTCCTGGAGCCAGTAGCTTGAAAAGCATGCCAGGCACATGTGCATGCGTGCCCAAAATCCCGAGAGGAGAATGGAGAAGAAGAGACAGTAGTGTGGCCTTCTCCCCTGGGGGATGATTTCTCACTCTCCCTCCCTCTCTGTCTCTCAACCTGTCTGTCTCTGGCAAGCACACGTGCCCTAAAGCAAAAAAACGAAACAGGCAAGAACAGACCAGTCATTTGGGGCCAGCTGGTGCTGCGAAGGTTAAGGCAGCGGGACCCACATGGCGACTGCGCGTTCAAGCCCTAGACGCAGCAGCCTGTTCAAAATCCCAAGGGGTCATGACGGAGAAGGGCTTGCGGTGTGGCCATCTCCCGGGTGGGGGGATTTCTCACTTGCCCTCTCTCTTTCTCTTTCTCTCTCTCCAGTGAGTACACGCAGCCTATAACAACTTTCTAAAAAAGCAATGTGGCAAGCTTCCAGCGCGTGTGCTGGTCGTCGTGGACCAGCCCTGACTGAAGAGCTTTTGAGGAGTCGCAGCCCAAATTCAGAGCACAAAGAATGCTGCCCCCAAGAATGACAAAAATGTCCCCAAGGTGACGTGGTGGTTAAGGGCGCTGGACTCTCACATGGCCGGCTACGGTTCAAGCCCCGGACACGTGGTGTTGCTTTCTGTGTGTGTGTGTGTGTGTGTGTGTGTGTGTCTTTGGTGAGTGCACATGCCCAACAGCAAACTGAAGAATAATGATAATGATAAAGTTAATAATAATTTTTAAAAAAAATTTAAAGAATGGCAGAAAGAGGAGGAAGCAACTCACTGAAGATATTGCAAAGTTGGAAAAAGGAGTGAAACAGGAACTTTGAGAGAAGGTGCATCCTGATGTTGGCGTTTCAGACTCCACACTTGAGAATCAGCCACCTTGGATATCAAAAGCACAAGAGCGACCGGGAGAAAAGGAGCACCGGAAAAAGAGCAGGGAGAAAGGAGAGCTGAAGCTGAAACTGAGAACTCACCTGGACTCAGACCTGTGGGAAGGGAGACATTCGCTCAAAGACTCCGCAGCTAGACAGTTGGAAATGGAGCCGATTCCACCGGACGGTCACGGTACGTACAGAACCATCAAAGGTAACTGCGAGGACAGGGCTGTCCTCTGACAGTGGCTGCTGTAAGAAGTCAAACCTGGAGGGGCTGGCAGGCGGCTTGGTGGTTAAAGACACTGGGCTCCCACGTGGCTGACTGTGGTTCGAGTCTCGGACCTGGCAGCTTGCTTTCTAACTTTCTCTCTCTCTCTGTCCTTCTCTGGTCAAATTAAATAAGTAATAGTAAAATTAAATAAAATACTTTAAAAAAGAAGAAGAAGTCAAACTTGGGGACCAGCAGATGGCATAAGGGTTATGTTGTTGGACTCCCACATAGTCAACCGTGGTTTGAGTCCTGGACCCAGAGGTTTAAAATGCACACCAGGCATGCGCGTGTGCGTGCCCAACATCCAGAGAGGAGAATGGAGGGCAAGAGATTGTGGCATGGCCATTCCCCTGGGGGGTGACTTCTCACTTTCTGTCTCTCTCTGTTTCTCCTGTGAGCACATGCGCTCTATAGCAAAAATCTTTCTCTAAAAAAATAAATAAATTAAATAAGAGAAGTCAAGCCTGGGGCCAGCACATGGCTGACTGCAGTTCAAGGCCCAGACCTGGCAGCTTGCTTTCTCAGTTTCTTTCTCTCTCTGTCTCTCTCTGGTCAAATTAAAACAATAATAATGATGAATAAAATAAAATTTAAATCGCTGAACATGTACAAAGCCTTGTGGAAGACTTTCTGCTGTTCTTAACAGAGCCTATTACAAGCGATAGGCCAACTGCAGAGGCCTTTGGAAAGTGTTGCAGCGGTATTGTACACACGGCTGCTCCGGGAGGTCAGCCAGAGCTCAGAGCTCTGTGTCGTGATTCGCAACCGCCAGGAGAGATCATAATGGCCCAGTCCTTACCCTGCTCTAACTCAGGAAGAATATCCAAAATCATCCATGCATATACATGAGACGCACGTGTGGCTTATGATTCTGCCACACAACTAACGAGCACAGCCCCTGACACTTGCAGCTCTGTTACACAGTTGTCTTCCTGTCCAGTGCGCCAGTCCGGATTCCCACTAAGGGCTGCACCGTTCAGGCGCTGCTGCGGGCCCTCGCGTGGGCCGGGCATGGTGCATGGAGCCCCGCGGCAGCGCCTGTCTCGGGGTGCACAGGCTTCCTCCTGGCCGCCGGTCCATCGTCCATCGGACGTTTACCTCCCGGACAGGAGGGGGGCTCAGAGCGACCCGAGTCCCCAAAGGGAAGTTTCCTGGAGCTACAGCTACCCACGTGACCCACATCTCAGGCCGTGGGGCCGTGTGAAATTAAAATCGAGTGTGACGAATTCAAGGAGAAGAGAACTGTCCAGCAGCCCCAGGTGGTTAATCAGGCACTGAAGGAAGAAACCAAAGGGACACGTGGACTGCGGATATTCACGCTGGCCACCGACAGGACACGACCGCCCTGGCTGCGAAGACGCTGCCGCTGCAAACCCTGGACGACCTCGCCTGGCACCGTTCTTCCCTCTGATTTGCCGAAAGACGGTACCTATTTCACCCATAGGCATTTCCAGATTATAATTCTAAAAGAGATGGTATCTATTTCAATGTTCATTAAAGGCGACAGACCACAGAAAAAATAAGTAAACGCTGCAGGAAAACACAACTACCTCACGTCAGCTTTAGGCCACAGCTACTAACAGGTTGTTAAGAAACCCGCCAGAGACTTTACCTAGCGGTATTTTAAAAATTTGTAAATTCATTGTGGAGAACATCACTCATAGACCAAAATGGTACCTTATTCATTCATAGTTTCATTTATACACAATTCTGGACATCCTGCTCTGTGTTGGAATAAATTTAAAGTTTTTAAAATTTTCTCCCTTTAAAGTATTCAAAGTAATCATTTCGATGAAATTTTTGTTGAAGAAGTGAAACAACCCAATCTCCTGGTGATTACAATAATGTGGTTTGGGAAACCAGCAGTTAGTGTAATGGCTATGTCGCTGGACTCCCACGTAGTGGACCGCGGTTCACGTTCCGGACCCGGTGGCTTAAACTCACACCGGGCACGTGTGCGTGCGTGCCCAAGATCCCGAGAGGAGAATGGAGGAGAAGGGATTACGTCGTGGCCATCCCCCCTGGGGGGTGATTTCTCGCTTTCTGTCTCTATGTCTCTCTCTGTCTTTCTGGTGAGTACACACGCCCTATAGCGAAAACCTCTCCAAAAAAAAAAAAAAAAAGTTTTGTTTGCTAAACAAAATATGATTCTGGGGACCAGCAGATGGCATGGCGGTTATGCTGCTGGACTCCCACATATGCAACCATGGTTCGAGTCCCAGACTCGGTGGCTTCAAAATCACGCCATGAGCATGTGTATGTGTGCCCAGGATCCCTTTCTCTCTCTCTCTGTCTCTCTCTGGTCAAATTTAAAAAATAATAACAGACTTAAAGGGCCAGCAGGTGGCATAAGTGGTTCAGGTGCTGGACTCCCACATGGCTGACTATGGTTTGAGACCTGTATCCAGAAGCTTGTATTTTCACTTTCCCCTCTCTCTCTCTCTCTCTCTCTTTCTGTCTCTCTCTGGTGAGCACACGTGCTATACAGTACATTCAAAAATAATAATAGGTAAATTTTTTCTTAAAAAAACAATTTTTTTTGAAGAGGTTTTGCTATAGGGCGCGTGCGCTCACCAGACAGACAGACAGACAGAAACAGAGAGACAGAAAGTGAGAAATCACCCCCCAGGGGGGATGGTCACGCCGCAATTCCTTCTCCTCCATTCTCTTCTCGGGATCTTGGG
>NW_006203472.1:1120278-1122766 GCF_000334495.1 Tupaia belangeri chinensis | reverse complement strand
TCTGGTCAAATTAAATGAATGAATAAATAAAATTAAATAAACAAATAATTCTTAAAATAAACAAATGATTATTTTAAAAAGAAGAAGAAAATTGTAAAGTACTAAATACTTCAGGCTTATTTTGAAGAAATCTGCTATTTTAAAATCAAAATATCAGAATTAAGTAATAAAACAAGAAATCATGACACTCAGATGTAAATCCCCGTCTACATACGAAGCATTCTAAAATATCTTATTGCTAGCTTTGTTTCTAATGTGAAGAGCTAGGATTTTTAAACCACATGTTTATTTTTAATTTTTGTTTTAAAAAATTTTTTTAAATGACCGATATGGTATAAATAAGATCTGTATGGCCCGCTTCTGTTATTTCATAAAAGTTCAGATAAATATCATTTAGCTATAACCTTAAAAAGTCTTTTTAAAAATGGCAAATGTTGGGAGTGGCAGGTGGCATGGTAGTTAAGGGTGCTGGACTCCCACATGGCCGACCGTGGTTCGAGTCCTAGACCTGGCAGCTCTTTCTCTCTGTCTCTCTCATGCTGTCCCTCTGCCCCTCTCTGGTAAAATTAAAATAAGATAAATAAGTAAATAAAAATTTTTTAAATGGCAAATGTCCAGTATCCCAAGAGAAGAATGGAGGAGAAGGGACTGTGGCATGGCCATCCCTTAGGGAGTGATTTCTTATTTTCTGTCTTTTTGTCTGTCCAGTGAGCACATGCACCCTACGGCAAAAATCTCTCAAAAGAAATAAATGGTTCTTCTGTGCTCTGTTTTAAGTTTGCTTCTTTGAATGTTAGCTCTTCTGCTTGGAGTTTAGTGTCCCTCTTTTTCTGTTTATCTTAAAAGGTCAGACCCCTGACGAACTACTCAAATGTGTACGCGAGTACTTTTTATACTTAGCAGGATTTATGTCTACCGATTTCGAGGGAGAGGCCAAACCTCAGGTCAGATGAGGTGTCCGGGTCCGCGGCCTCCCGGGCACAGCCGTTTCCTCTTCCTTCGGCACTTCGCATGCCCCCTGACGGTGTTCCAACTTGTTCTTCTCACAACCACAACCCAAATAACTAAAGGCAATGTTTGTATGTCCACATGGAGCCTCCTTTTTCTTTTCTTTTTTCTCAGAGGTTTTCGCTATAGGGCGCATGCACTCATGAGAAAGACAGAGCGAGACCGAGAGACAGAAAGCAAGAAATCAGCCCCCGGGGGGATGGCCACGCCGCAATCCCTTCTCCTCCATTCTCCTCTCGGGATCTTGGGCATGCACGCACACGCCTGACGTCAGTTTAAGCCACCGGGTCCAGGACTCGAACCACGGTCAACTACGTGGGAGTCCAGCGACATGGCCATTATGCTAACTGCTGGTCCCTAGAGCCTCTTTTTTCTGTCTAGTAGGTAGTCTTTACTTTTTCTACTTCAGATTTTTCTACTTTAGGGTATTTTCCTTCCTCCTCCTCTGGTTCAGAATCCTCTACCCACTCAATGAAAGCTCCGAGCCGTTGCTGGTTAGCTCCTCAGCTTCACGATTTGTTTCTGCCACTGCCCGACCCTGAGAAGCTGAGTCCTCCACCTCCAGCCCCGAGACCTCTTCTCCTGTCACAGGAGGGGAGAGCGCTGAGCTGCGTTGTGGAAAATCCTTGGTCCTTTGGGTCCAGATCACTAAAGTTAGAGACCTGTCTCTAGGCACAAAATAAAGCCACAACCACAATAAAAGTAGGTAGGAAAGAGAACTTAATAGGGAAGAAAGAATTTAGAAACGAAGTAAACCCAGAAGACCTTGGGGCGGCAGGTTGCTGTGTAGCAGCGGGCTAGGTGTTTCATTACCAGACGCGGTCAGGAATATGTAACAGTGGGGGGCTGTCATATCACCCGTGTCCTCCGTTTGAATCGGGGCTCTCTCCTGCACTTGCCCTCTCACAGGTGAAGATCTGCGGAACTGCTGACCTAACCGCGCGGGCCCAGTGTGGGTGTGGGCCATGGCAGGCGCGTCCTCATTAGGAGGAGCTGCCCGTTAGTCTACTGCCCCGGTGGGAATCAGGGTGTCGACCGAAACGTCTGGTCGGGCCTTTCTGTATTTACGAGGAATGAGGAGAGGGGAACGTACGACCATCCCCGTGTGCCTTCCTCGGGGACGGGGACGGAGGAAGACAGGTGGTCCTTGCCTGGCCTTCCGGGCACCAGGAGCTGGGTGGGAAGAAGGCATCTCGTGGAGGTCTGGTTGGAACTCCTGAGACACTGTGACTGACGGGACGGTGCCCTGCTGCTCCCTTAGGGCCGCCCGCTCATGGCTAGCCACCTGCCGACCACACTCCCTCTTCCTCCTCCTCCAGTCCTGGGACTTCTCCTTCCTCTCGAGGCCTCTTCTTCCTCCACCTTAGGGGTTTTTTTCTCTTTCCGTGCTAACGACTCTTATTCTGAGCCTCTAAAATTCTACACTTCCTCTGGCTTAACAACCTTTAACTTTTCTTCTTCTTCTTTTTTTTTTTTTTTT
>NW_006203472.1:1117572-1119859 GCF_000334495.1 Tupaia belangeri chinensis | reverse complement strand
TTTAAGCCACCGGGTCTGGGACGCGAACCGCGGTCGACTACGTGGGAGTCCAGCGACATAGCCATTACGCTAACTGCTGGTTCCCCTTCTTTTTTTTTTGATAAGTTTTGCTATAGGGCGTGTGCGCTCATCAGAGAGACAGAGACAGAAAGCGAGAAATCAACCCCTAGAGGGGATGCCACGCCGCAATCCCTTCTCCTCCATTCTCCTCTCGGGATCTTGGGCACGCACACATACGTGCTTTGCATGAGTTTAAGTCACCGGGTCCAGGACTTGAAACACTGTTGAATACATGGGAGTCCAGCACTGTAGCCATTACGCTATCTGCTGGTCTCCCTTTAACTCTTCTTTAACTCTTTCTTTTTCTTTTTTTTTTTTTTTTTTCAAAAGAGATTTTTGCTATATGGTGTATGCACTCACCAGACAGACAGCAAGTGAGAAGTCACCCCCCAGGGGATATAGCCACACCACAATCCCTTTTCTTCCATTCACCTTTGAGGATGTGGGGCGCGCACACACATGCCTGGTATGAGTTTCAAGCCACCAGGTCAACTCGAACCGTAGTCGACTACGTGGGAGTCCAATGACATAACCATTACATCATCTGCTGGTCCTAACTTTTATCTCTCTACATTTAATTTTATTTATTTATTTTAAAAATTTGGCCAGAGAGAGAAGGAAAGTGAGAAAAACAAGCCAACAGGTCTGGGACTTGAACCATATGGGAGTCCAGCACCTTGACCATCGTGCCACCTGCTGGCTCCTCTGACATTTACCTCTTCAATAAATAGAAACTTCAAGTCATCACTCACTGTTCCCTAACTCTGAAACCAAGCCGGGACCCCCTAAGAGGGATGAGTCCTCAGTGTCCCCTCCTGTTAAATAAAAAGAGAATTTCCCAAGCTGAAAATTAATAAGGGCTGAACTTAAAATGTATTTTCTAAGGTTCTTGGAATGCAGGGTCCATTTACATTGTAAAGGCCCAGAGTCAGGGGTAAGACTTGAGACACTGGTTATGACAGTGAAAACAATATTGACCATAAATAAAGGCCACTAGACCTCTCAAACTCTCACTTAAAGAGGTTTTCGTTTCAATATGTAAGATGTTTTGTCGGATGGAAATTGCTGGCTGTGAGCTCAGAGACCCCAGGCTGAATGGTTCCAGACACCTGAACAGAACTTTGATTACCTAAGGCCTCACCAATCAAGAATGCCCACGAGATGGTCACGCCCTCTTGAACCAATCACTGACCTGGTCATGCGCCTGGACCTCTGCCCCTAATTTTGCCCTTACAAATGCATGTGGGTAATGTCTGGGGAGTCCGAGTCTTTTCAGGATGAGCTTCCCGCTCCACATTTTGCAATGAGGTTGTCGTTTCCTTTATCACACCACGTGCCCATGGTTTGGTTTTACAGTGCTTGGGTACGCAAACCTGATTTGAGTTTGGTAATACTGCCATGCTTAGAGTGTTAGAGTTTTGCCCACTTTTTCTTGAATCTCACATCTTTTTTTTTTTTTTTAAGAGGTTTTGGGTTGGGTTTTTTTGGTTTTTTTTTTTTTTTTTTTTTAAGAGGTTTTGGTTTGGGTTTTTTTGGTTGTTGTGTTTGTTATTGTTGTTGTTGCTTTTTGCCTTAGGGCAAGTGTGCTCGCCAGAGAGAGACAGAGACAGTGAGAAGGAAAATGAGAAATCATCCCCCTTGGGGGATGGCCATACCTCAATCCCTTCTCCTCCATTCTCCTCCCAGGATCTTGGACACACACGCACACATGCCCAGCAAGAATTTCAAGCACTGGGTCCTGGACTTGAACCATGGTTGGCCATGTGGGAATCCAATGACATAACCGCGATGTCATCTGCTGGCCCCTGAATCCCACATCTTCTTTCTCCATTCTTTCTTTCTTCACTTTGTGGGAATAAATCTTTCAGTAATTCTTTCATAAAAGATTTTTGGCTGGTGAGTTTTCTGAGGCTTTTCATGTTTTTTCATCTTTATTTCACCATCACATGTAAATGCTAACTTAACTTGGCACAGAAGCTTAGGCGCAAATCATTTTCTCTCAGAATGTTGACGGTGTTACTCCAGTTTGCTGATGAGAAGTCTGCTGCCAGTGTTGGTAGTGCTTCTTCATGTAGCAAGGCTCTTTCCTCTCTGGAGGCTTTTGGAATTTTCCTTTTATTTGTTAAGTTTTGGAACTTATCCCCTTCCCCCATTTCTTTTTTCTTTTTCTTTTCTTTCTTTCTTTCTTTTTCTTTTTTTTTTTTTTTTTTTTTTGTTGAGAGGTTTT
>NW_006203472.1:1104504-1117518 GCF_000334495.1 Tupaia belangeri chinensis | reverse complement strand
CCCCGGGGGGATGGTCACGCCGCAATCCCTTATCCTCCCTTTTCCTCTTGGGACCTTGGTCACACATGCACACATGCCTGGCGTGAGTTTTAAGCCACCAGGTCCAGGATGTCAACCACAGTTGACTACATGGGAGTCCAGCGACATAGCCATTACGCTAACTGCTGGTTCCCTTCCCCCATTTCTTTGACCAGTTTATCCTCTCCACCATTAATTTCCTACTCAGCTTGATAAGGAAAGCCCCTGAATTCATGAATAACTCAGGGCTGATAGCCGCCTGAGGTTTCTGCCTTCCCCAGAGCTACAGGGCAACCTGAAACCTTGAGGAGGTTAGACTTCCTGCTTCTCTGCCACTTCCACTTTAGGGCAGGTTCTGACCCCTTCTCCATTCCTAACATCCTGAGACCTCCCCTCCCCAATTCTCCCATAAAAAACCTCGACAACCCCCAGTCCACCGGAGATTCAGAGTGTTAACTCCTCTGTACCCACCAACGTAATAAAGAGTTCTCCTTTCTCTCCCAAGTGCCATTTCCATTCCTCTATGTCTGTTTTTCTACACGAAGCTCATCTATTTCTCTTCTTTTAAAGGTTAAACTTTGAATATCCTCAACTACTTTAGAGTTTTCTCCTTCAATTTTCTCAGTAAACCTTGTTTTTATGCGAGACTACATCTTTTATTTGTTCTCTGAACGTTTAAATCAGGTATTATCTCTTCTACTCTACCACTTCTTCTCTTTCTTTTTTTTTTTGGAGAGGTTTTTGCTATAGGGCACGTGTGCTTGCCAGAAAGACAGAGAGACAGAGAGACAGAAAGTGAGAAATCATCCCCCAGGGGGAATGGCCATGCTGCAAGCCCTTCTCCTCCATTCTCCTCTTGGGATCTTGGGCATGCACGCACACACGCCTAGCGTGAGTTTAAGCCACCAGGTCCAGCACTTGAACCACGGTTGACTACATGGGAGTCCAGTGATGTAGCCATTATGCCATCTGCTGGTCCCATATCTTCTACTCTTAAAATCTCCTTTGGGTCATTTTTTAAAATTATTTATTTTAATTTTATTTATTCATTCATTTTAGTTTGACTAGAGAGACACAGAGAAAGAGGGAAGGCGAGAAAGCAAGCCACCAGGTCTGAGACTTGAACCGTGGTCAGCCAAGGGAGTGTCCAGCACCTTCACCACCACGTCACCTGCTCGTCCCATCCTTTGAGTCATTTTTAAGACTTTTTCCCTATTTCTTCAAACACCACCTCCTAGATTTACACCAAGATCTTAAACTTTTTCATAATAATTGCTGATATCATTTTATATTTTAAATCCAATGTTGGATTGAGCAGAAGTTCATCAATTTCTATGAACTCCTTTTGATCAACACAGGAGACAGCTGTTTCTTTGCAAATATAGCAATCTCTGATTGTGCAATGGACATTGTGCTATGTTGTTAAAACTGAATTTTGTGTCCTTCCTGAAGAATAACTTTTGTTATTACAGGCCTGTAAGAGTCCATAAAGTCGAGCTCCTACATGTCCATCAGCTTCTGTGCCTTGGCCAGTAAGGAAGACAAGCTCCCACAGAGCAGCCCTTGCTGTGCTATCTCGGCGCCTGGGGAAGATGGGTCCCACCTGGAAAGCCAGTGTGTCAGCAAATGCTCGTTTAAAGCAGCATATACTAATTTAATTTGTTGTGTGATGATAGCCTAACCACAAGCTTCCTGTTGTCCTAACTCAAAAAAGTATGTCAGAGACCTAGAATATGTCTTCAACCAAGAGTTTTATCCACTTAAATATGTTTCCAACTTGTACAAAGCAAAAGAGAATGTGCATAATCAGCATTACAGGAGGCCGTGGGGAACGTCATGACCCGTTTTTCTATGCAAAAATGCATCATGACTTTCGATGACCCAGAAGTTTTGCTCACTATCTGATGTTTGCCAAAATAAAAAATGAATGCATTAAATCAACAACAAATGTATCTTCTGTTATTACACTGCACGGGATAATGTAGTCAAAAACAATGCGGAGAGAAAAACAGGGCCAGAAGCAAACTGGAGACCCAGAGTCCAACACAGAGATAATAAGGAACCCAGCGCTGCCTCCCAGTGGGTATTCAGGCAGCCCAGGAGACCCCCTTCACACACTCACACCCCACAGAGCAGCTGCAGCCCTGTGGAAGGAAGCTGTTGGAAGGCGTGCCCATTCATGTCCTCCCGAGGGGCAGCCGAGCGCTGGGGCTGAGCATAGGTCTGGTTGGGAGGCAGAGGTTTGGGAGGTGGGTGTCGGCCAGCGGGTTAACGTGGGACACTCTGGGCTGGCCCTGGACTAGCATGCCCTTTGCCTCCCGCGAGGCACAAGTTCATTACCCTGACCCTAAACAAAGTCTGCCCTTTGCTCCAGAGGGAGGCGCAATCCCCATCTTCTGAGGCTGTTCCCCAGAAAGGCACCCCTGAACGGCTAGCTGGGACAGGACTGAGCCATGGGCCGGGTCTCCCAGCGCTTCCGCTCCAGAGTCAGGCTCCCGGGGTCCGGGGGTCCAGCGCAAGTGCGTGGGCACGGGCCCCGGCCGCCGCAAGGCTCCGACTTGGGGAAATGTCCGAGGCCCCATGCGGGTGGCTGCTTTTCGTCACCGACTGAGCCGAGGCGGCGCCAACCGCCCCGCGGCCCCGCAGCTCCCCTCCGTTTCCGGCCGCAGCCCAGGCCTCCAGGTTCCCATCACTGCCGAACCCACCGTCCCCCCCAGGACCGGCGACCATCATTTCGCGGAAATGGAGAAAACACCTCGCGGGTGGAAAGCGAGGGGCGGGGCCGGTCCTGCCCCACACCCACCCGGCTCGCACCCGCCCTCCGGGGGGGGGCCTCGATCGCAAGAGGCTCCACAAGACCTTCGCCACACCGAGCGCCCGGCCGCGGCAGGCGTTGGGGAAGGTGTCGCCCCTCCGGGTACACCTTCCGAGCGCTCGGACGGCTCAGGATTCCCCAGGCCGCCCGGCGAGTGTAGACCTGACCCTGGGCAGGATGCCCAGCCCGGCTCCGCCTGCGAGAGGCGCGTGCCTCCGTCGCCACCTGGTGGCTTCCCGAGCAGATGCGACCGAGCAGATGCGACCGCCTGCAGGGGGGTGGCGGGGCCTCCCGGAGGAGCTATCCCTCCTCCGCCCCGCACTCCGGTCCTCGGACCGACTGGGCCCCGGGGGCTGGGGCTGGCCGAACCCCGATTTCCACTCTAATTCCGAGCCCGCCTTGCCTGTCCCAGGGTGGAGGCGGGGCTGGGGGGACCCCCGGTCTCTGCACCCGGACACGAGGTTTAACCTGCGGTGACTGGCGGCGGGAATGGCCCTCTCGAGGTGGGAGGTGCGGTCACCCTGAGCCTCTGCTGGCCCCAGGGCGGCGTGTGCCGGAAGGGGTGAGCCCCCAGGCCGGACTCCCGGTCCTCTGAACAGCCAACCCGGTTCCGTATGAAGTCTACAAGGCGCTTGGGCCGTGATCCCGAAGCCCGCCCTCTCCAGGAAAAGGAGAGCTAGGGACGCCAGGGAGGAGGAGGTTAGGTTGCACCTGCGTGGAGCCTGGGGAGCAGCAGGGGAACGAACACGCGAGCTGTGGGAACACGGGGTCCTTTCGGCAAGGGGAAGGGCTAGGGACCCGGAGGCGTTTGCTGTGTTACCTGTGACCAGGAGAAGGGGCAGAGGGGTGGGGGTCTCCCAGGGAGCGGGCAGGGAGAGCCCGCCAGAGCACCCCGGCTGGGGAGAGCTGTACGGGCAGAGAAAGCTGGGGTTCGGCCAGAGCACCGAGAGGATGTGGCCCAAGGCTGGGAGCCGCGGGGAGGCGGGACAGTGGCCTGGCCTGCGTTGTGCTGGGCTGGCGCCAGGTCGGCGTGTCTGACCTCCCACTCCCACCTCCCACTCCCACCTCCCGGTGTGTGGGGCCGTGTCCAGGAAGAGCGCAGCCTCGGAAGGGAGGCCCAGAGGGACCCTCTCACCACTCCACAGGCGCTGGGAGGAGCCAGTCGGCAGGACCACAGCAGGGCCTTGAGCAGCAGCCGCGAGGCCCTGCCTCCCCCTCAGGTGCACAGTGAAACGTGGGACTCTGGGCCGCCGGCCTTGGAGCAAGCAGCAAGCCGGTGCCTCCCCACTGAGTGGGCAGTTGATGGTGGTCACCTGGACCTTCTTAACCTCAGGACAGCTGCAGGCGCTGCTTGGCCTGCAGCCTGGCTGGCCAGCAAAGACACACCTCCGCAGGCCAGCAGAGCATCGCCCTACACCTACTCTTGCCTGAACTCAGGTTGTCAGAGTAGCCCCCAGCACTGGCCTGACACACGGACCAGCTAGGACCAGAGCTCGATTAGGTCACTGAGCAGGTGGAGATGACCAGTGGCACCCCCCTCAGCCATGCTGCTGGGATCCCATCTCCGCTGTCCAGATCCCAGAGGGGTGTTCAGGTCACATCTCAGATGGCCCTTGCCTTCCCTTCCGGACATTAACCCCGCACAGCAGGAGTGCTCCTCTGCTCAGCCAGAAGGCATCTCAGGCCAGTCACTGGCAGCCATGACCACAGGACAGGCCTGCTGACCTAGGGCTGTGCTTGCCCACCGACCTGGCAGACAGGTCCTGCCCACCATTCCACTGCCTGGGCCAGCAGTCTGTCCCTCATGTCAGACAGCTCTTATCCGTGGAGTCCAACAGAGGGCATGGGGGTCGGAGTGGGCAACCTTTATAGACAGTGATGGCCAGGAGGAAGACCCCTGCCCCATAGAGAGGCATCCAAAGCTCCTCTTCTCCACAGACAAGCGTGTAACCCCAGGGGCCAGCCTCTAAGGTGGAGATTTGTTATTGATATGTTCGTTTAGATTTTGTCATAGGGCATGTGGGCTCAGGCGAGAAGCAAAGTGAGAAATTAACCCCAAATGGAGACGACCACACCTCAATCCCATTTTCTCCATTCTCTTCTGGAATTTTGGGCACATGCAGACACATACCCAGTGTGATTTTCAAGAGAGAGATTTTTGCTTTAGGGCATGTGTGCTTGCCAAAGAGACAGCAAGAAATCACCCCCCAGGGGGGATGGCCACGCGATCCCTTCTCCATTCTCCTCTCGGGATCTTGGGCACGCACACGTGCCTGGCATGAGTTTAAGTTGCTGGTTCTGGGACTTGAGCCATGGTTGACTACGTGGGAGTCCAGTAACATAACCATTATGCTATCTGCTGGTCCCCCTAGTGTGATTTCCAAGCCACTGGGTCCAGGACTTGAACAGAGTGACCAGGCATGTGGGAGTTCAATCCCTTCACCATGCCACCTGCTGACCCTGTTGGTGTGACCTGTGTCACCTAGGTGCTGGTTTGTAAGCCACCACAGCAGTGTCACTGAGCATTTTGCCACTTCAGTCAACATATGTGGCTTAACCCAAGGCCACTTGAGCATCCATCAAAAAGTAAGTTCCAAGAGAAATAAAAAAGTTATTTGAATTAAACATGGAAACACAACTTACCAAAATGCATGAGAAATAGCCAAAGCAGTGCTTCAAAGGAAATACTGAGAAATATGGGTGGTATGGTGGTTAGGGTGCTGGACTCCCACATGGCCAACCATGGTTTCAGTCCTGGATCTGGCTGCTTGCTTTCTCACTCTCCTTCTCTCTCTAGTCGAATTTAAAATAACAATAATTATGGGGGCAGCATGGTGGTTAAAGGCACTGGATTTCCACGTGGCCAGCCACAGTTCAAGTCCCAGACCTGCTGGCTTGGCTTGCTTTCTCTCTCCTTCTCTCTCTCTCTCATGACTATACTGAAGCAAGTCAAAAAATAGGGGCCGGCAGGTGGTGTGGTAGTTAAGGGTACTGGACTCCCACATGGCCAACCGCAGTTTGAGGCCCAGGCCTGGCAGCTTGCTTTCTCATTTTCCCTCTCTCTCTCTCTTTCTGTCTCTCTTGAGCTCTATCCCTCTAGGGTCAAATAAAATAAGTAAATAAAGTTAAAGAAAATAATTTTTTTAAGTAATCACTCTTTTAAAAAAGAAGGAAATCTAAAGCTTGAATGTGTATAGTGGAAAAGAAGAAAGATCTAAAATCAGTAATCCAAACTTCAGCCTTAGGAAACTAAAGAAAGTAGAGCCATATGACCCTAAAACAAGCAGAAGAAAATAACTAATAAAAAATTGGAGAGAAATCAAATTGAAAATAGCAAATCAATAAAAGAAAAAATAAAAGCTTATTCTTAGGGGAAAAAATTCAACTACATGGACTAAGCTTGTGGTCCAGAACGGCAGGCCCCAGACTAACTGTTGCTGCCACCCTGAGTTGAACTAAGACCAGTGTCACATGGCGTCACAGCTAAGCCAGCCACATAGGCCCTCAGGAAGCTCAAGGCTGGTGGCCTGGCCTGGACCTTTGTGCAGGCGCATCAGTCTGGGCACCCAGTAGGCCCCATCCTGGGTCAATGAGGTGTTCCCATCAACCAGTTCCACGAGATATAACAAGCAAGGAAAAATACAGATCAGAATTTCTCAGAAACATAGATGCTAAAATCCTCAACAAAATATTAGCAAATAATATCTAATAATGTATAAAAATAATTACATACAACTACCAAGTGAGATTTATACACCAACCAGGTGAGCAGAGCTGGTTCCACATTTGAACAGCAATGACTACAGTTCATTATAGCAATGGGTGAAGAAAGAAAAATCATGATTTTATCAGTTGGCATAGAAAAAGCATTTGACAAATTCCAAGAGCAATTCAGCATGAAAACCTTCAACAAACTGGGATTAAAGGAGAATTTGCTTGTTGTGATAAAGATTGTCTACCAAAAATTGTAGAGCTAGCATGATACTCAGAGGCAAGATGCTAGGTGCTTCCCCCTAGTGTCAGGAATGAGGCAAGGCTCGCTCTCTTTCCTAGTCCTACTCAACACTGTGCTGGAATACAGGTTAATAAGACAAGGGAAGCCAAAAATGCATATGGATTGAGAAGTAAAAAACAAAACTGTCTGTTCATAGATGACATGACTGTCCATGTAGGAAATCTCAAAGAATGAACAGTAAAACTGAAACCTAAAAGTGATGACAGCAGGGCTGCAGGACACATGGTGAATGTACAAGAATCGATTGCTTCCTATGTACTGGCAGTGAACAGAGGAAATTACGACTTTTAAAACAAACAACATTACATATCACAATGAAAATAAAACACTGGGCTGGCTCTGTGGCACGGAGGTCATGCACTGCTCCAGAGGAGCCAGATCCCACATGGTGCCCACAATGCAAATCCTCAGCCCCATAAGCCTGAGACATACCAAGCACACATGCAAGTGCCCAAGATCTGATGGGCCAGAGAACTGGAGGAAGTGGATCACAGCGTGGCAGAGACCATGCAGCCAACACAGGCAGAGCCTAAACAGCTGCCTCTCATGTCTAAGCAAGGCTTGGGTGAGAAGAGCTGCAGGCAAGGCCACAGCTACTAGCTCAGGCTTTCAACTGTGTTTGTTGTGCCGGTTTGTGCCGTTTTTGCTTTCAATCTCTCTGCCATGGGCTTTACTGTCGCTACGGTACCGCGTAAGGGTAAAATAACCCCCAGCCTGACTGTAACTTTTACAATAAAATCAATTAATAATGCTAAGAGAATGCGGATCCCTAAAGCTGCGGCAAACGGGAATTATTTCGTGAGACTCACCCCACCTGCCTGGAAAATATCAATAAAGAATGCTGAAGTCCCTTTCAGGGTCACATGTACACAATAATATTTAGGTCAGTCATTAAGCTGCTCACGAGATGACCTTCCTTTCCTATGTGGGCAATAGGCTCACCCTCTTAGCTGTAAACTACCCCAAAGATAATATAGATATTCCATTTTAATATATATTAACCATGTCTTTACTTAACCAAATAAGATTTCTATCTAGACCTTTGTTACTGCAATCTGCTGCCGCCTCGACCTGGGGCTGAAGTTATCAAGCTTGCTGGAAACCCCTCATCCAAAAGGCCCTACACGGTAATCAAGATCTAAGAAGAAAATGTACCAGACAAATGGACTCCCTTGCCCTGAGGACTGTGACTGATTACACCTGATCAAACAACAGTACATCATATTTTATGATTGTTGTTCCCATGCTTTGGATACCTTATTTTTTAGAGTAAAATCTTTTACTTCCCCCTCACCCCTCCTACTCCTGTAAACATCCCTCAATAAATATGTATGTCTCCTAGCCACAGATGCTGCAGTGTTGAGCTTGCTCTGACTGTAGTCGGCTGAGAACATGCCAAAGAGCATAGAGATCTCTGCCAGATTTCTTCTCACCTGCATCGCCTCCATCAAGTCAGCCCACCCCGGCTGGAGCAGGTCTCTGGCAGATTGGCGCCCAATGTGGGGCTCGAACAGGGAGGTGAGTAGACAAAGGCGAGCATCCTTCCTACTACATAGGGTACTGCGGACCCCCCAGTATAAGAAAAGGCCAGGTTAGAGGGGATTAGGAGGAAGGTGAGAACTATTGAGAAGATTTAGTGCCTAGGTGTAAACAACCAGGGGAAGCGCTGCATCGAAGGATAGGGCTTTGTATATAGACATCTTGAAGCATACTTTAAAGCAGAAAGGTATTCGGGCCAGTAAAGGTCAGCTCACAGCATTTTTGGATTTTGTTAAAGAAGTGAGCCCATGGTTCCTGGAAGAAGGGACCCTAGATGTCGAAAACTGGGAACAAGTAGGAAGAAATATGACTGAGTGGTATTGTAGAAATGGAGGAGCTGACATGCCCATTTTTGCCTTCTCCCGATGGGGAAATACCAAGCATGCCATGTTTTTGTCAGATGGGGCCACAGACTTTAAGTCTCGGCCTCCTTCATATTCTACTTTTCCTCAGAAAGAACATAGCCCTACTTAGTCTGTCCCCTTGGGACCCAAACCATCATTTAAAAAAGGGTCAGATACAGAGGTCCCCTCAGCACCTGTCTTGACAATTGAGAAAGGTTCCTCTGATGACAAGTCCAATAGTGACCAGGAACACCTAAGCCCTTCTGACCAAGAGGAATTAGAAGAGGCTGCCGCTAAATATCACAACAATTGGCTGCCGGAGCTTAAAACTTTTCATTCAAAGACAAATAAACGGGCTTCGAAACCTGTGGGGTTTAAGGGAGCATTCAAAAAGGCTTTAAAAGCTGGCGATGTCAATTTTTGTTTCCCTTTATTATATCCTTTTGATGAGGAGGAGCCAGAGTAGGAGGCTATTTCCTACAAATTGCTCAAAGAAATTAGACAAGCTGTAAAAGATGTTGGTCCCACTTCTTCATGTACTAATACATTACTAGAAGATTTGACAGCTCAATGGATGATACCATATGATTGGACTCAGGTAGCTAAGGCGTGCCTTCCAGGAGGGAACTCTTTACTATGGAAAATAGAATTTAAAGAATTGGCAAAAAATAAAATAAACAAACCTCAAAACAGGCTACTAGAGAGCCTGCATACAAAGGGGAGAGGTAAAGCCCCAGGCTTTTCTTTTCTTTTCTTTTCTTTTCTTTTTTTTTGGAGAGATTCTTGCTATAGGGCACGTGCGCTCACAAGACAGACAGAGAGAGACATAGAGACAGAAAGCGAGAAATCACCCCCCATGGGGGATGGTCACGCCGCAATCCCTTCTCCTCCATTCTCCTCTCGGAATCTTGGGCATGCACGCACACGTGCCTGGTGTGAGTTTTAAGCCACCAGGTCTGGGACACGAACCGCGGTCAACTACATGGGAGTCCAACAACATAGCCATTATGCTAACTGCTGGTTCCACCCCCAGGCTTTTCTTAAAAGCAAAGAAACAAACAAACAAAAACCACCTTAAATAAATAATTAGATAAATATAAATAGAATAAGTGTTTATAATTAATCTTGTTTGTTAGATTAAGACAATTTTTAATGTTAAACTTGTAAAGATAAAAACAAACAAAAAACTGAAAAAAAGGTTATGTTTATAAAAATGTAGTGCTAATGGAAAAGGTTAAAAGAAAAGGTTTGTATAAAGAAGGAATTTTGTATAGTGAATTTTTGTCTGAAAATAGGATGGCTATATCAGAAAGGGAAAAAAAGGAGGCAAAAATTAGAAGATGTAAAGCATATTGTTGAATGTTTGAGTAATGTTACAAGTCTAAAAAAGAGTTACAGGAATTGATCAAGTTAGTGTTCTAGAGCTGGTTATGCTATCTTTGAATCTTATATGTATACAGTAAAACAACTAAAAGAGAGGAGCCCCTCCAACTAGTCTCGATGGGGCCTAAGTTACTTTTGGTTTGCCCAGCCTCAGAATACTCCTGGGACGGCATTTCCTCATGGTCTGGTTTTCCAAACTGGACCCCCTGTTTTTCCTAAGTATATGGTTCATTATTTCTTAAATAATTATGCCTTCTCTTTGTTTGATTGGTCCATCTCTAGTCCTGATTATGACTATCGTCTCTATTTCAAGGCTCACCCTCATAAATTTGCTTGGGATGACTCAGCCATACCTCCAAACCTTCCGATTTACAGATGATCTTCAACCGGATGGATCACCCCTATATATATATATATATATATCTTCTAATTTCAAAACTTTCCAAAGACATAATTATTGTTTGTTCAAAGCTCTCGGTCCTGTAACCTTCCATAGGTCTCAAAATACTCACACATTCTACTTGCAATCCTGTGTATGAGCTCCCTATGCAATTCTTTGCTGCAATGATTCATCTCAATTAAAGTGGAAAATAATCTTACTCACAGTTACTGTACACAATGCCAGGTCTCCAATTGCTTGTCCGTGAGCGCTCAGCAGCCTCATTTCTTTTTGCTGAAGTGCCCATCTTATATTTTACTTCCAGTTAACTTAACTCAGCCTTGGTATACAGACCCCAGCTTATTCTCCCTCCAGACAACAAATACAGCCCTTCCTCACGCTTGCCCTAGAAGTTTTATTACTGTTTTAATTTTAGGGATCGCTGCCCTTATAACTATCAGGAACAGTGGCTGCCTTGGCTATAGCTCTTGTTCAGCAAGTTCATACAGCTTCCCACATTAACAAATTAACTCTCGATTTCTCCACTGCCTTGTTTGAACAGGAACAAATTGATCAACAACTAGTGAAAGAGTCAACGCCTTGGAAGAAGCTGTGTTATATTTAGGTCAAGAAATTCAAAACATTAAAGTCAGGCTGACTACTGCTTGCCATTCCGATTACAAATGGATCTGTGTTACCCCTCTCCCTTATAACCACACTCAAATCACTTGGGAACAAATTCAAACTCACCTTTGGGGCGTGTGGAATCATTCTCTTACTATGAACATACAATAACTTCATGCCCAAATTATGGCTGTATCCAGAGCCCATTTAGATTCTAGTTCACCCAGTGACGTTACAGATAGTATAGTCAAATATTTATTCTCAACCTTTACAACTTCCACCTATAATCTCCATACTTTACCTTATTCCATGGAGAGTCTTCTCTTACTAATTTTTATCATTCTTCTTTGCTTCCCAGTCTTTGCTCGACACCTAAGGACCACAATCACATCAGTGGAAGCAGACATTCACTTCTACAAATTATAAAACAAAAAGGAGAGATGTGGCGGAAGCCATGCAGCCAACATAGGTAGAGCCTAAAGAGCTGCCTCTCATGTCTAAGCAAGGCTTGGGTGAGAAGAGCTGTATGCAAGGCCACAGCTACTAGCTCAGGCTTTCGACTGCGTTTATTGTGCTGGTTTGTGCTATTTTTGTTTTCAATCTCTCTGCCATGGGCTTTACTGTCGCTACGGTACCGCGTAAGGGTAAAATAACCCCCAGCCTGACTGTAACTTTTACAATAAAATCAATTAATAATGCTAAGAGAATGCAGATCTCTAAAGCGGTGGCAAACGGGAATTATTTTGTGAGACTCACCCTACCTGCCTGGAAAATATCAATAAAGAATGCTGAAGTCCCTTTCAGGGTCACATGTACACAATAACATTTAGGTCAGTCATTAAGCTGCTCATGAGACCACATTCCTTTCCCATGTGGGCAATAGGCTCACCCTCTTAGCTGTAAATTACCCCAGAGATAATATAGATATTCCATTTTAATATATATTAACCGAGTCTTCACTTAACCAAATAAGATTTCTATCTAGACCTTTGTTACCGCAATCTGCTGCCACCTCGGCCTGGGGTTGAAGTTATCAAGCTTGCTGGAAACCCCTCATCCAAAAGGCCCTACACGGTAATCAAGATCTAAGAAGAAAATGTACCAGACAAATGGACTCCCTTGCCCTGAAGACTATGACTGATTACACCTGATCAAACAACAGTACATCATATTTTATGATTGTTGTTCCTGTATGTATTTTGAATACCTTATTTTGTAGAGTAAAATCTTTTACCTCCCCCTCACCTCTCCTACTCCTATAAACATCCCTCAATAAATATGTATGTCTCTTAGCCACAGACGCTGCAGTGTTGAGCTTGCTCTGACAGTAGTCGGCTGAGAACATGCTAAAGAGCATAGAGGTCTCTGCCTGATTTTTTCTTGCCTGCATCTTCTCCATCGAGTCAGCCCACCCCAGCTGGAGCAGGGCTCCGGCAACAGCGTGACCGGATCCTGAGAAGGGTGCTCATCTTTGCGCCTCCCTTAGATGTACATTGGAATTTAATAGTGTTAAGATATCATTTCTCGGGCTGGCAGATGGCACAGTGAATGGGGCGTTGGACTCCCACATGGCCAACCACAGTCCCAGACCTGGTGGCTTGCTTTCTCACTTTCCCTCTCTCTCTGTCTGTCTTTCTCTGGTCAAATTAAAAATAAATAGATGCTGGCAGGTGATGTGGTGGTTAAGGGCATTGGACTCCCACATGGCCGACCGCAGTTTTGAGTCCCAGACCTGGTGGCTTGCTTTCTCTCTCTCTCTCACTGGTCGAAGTAAAATGAAGTTCAGTAAAATAAATTTAAAAGAAAAAAAAATCTCAGGACCAGTAGTTAGCGTAATGGCTATGTCGCTGAACTCCCATGTAGTTGACCATGGTTCGAGTCCTGGACCCGGTGGCTT
>NW_006203472.1:1101110-1104385 GCF_000334495.1 Tupaia belangeri chinensis | reverse complement strand
TGGGAGCTCACGCCCCCTGTAGCAAAAACCTCACAAAAAAAAAAAAATATATATATATATATATATATCTCCTGGTCTTCATTGGAGATGCTTTAAAAATAAATAAATAAGTACAATTTTTAAAAAGATATTATTTTTCCTCAAATTGATTTATAGACTCAATGAAACCTCAATCAAAAATTCCAGCAAATTATTTTGTGGATATTGACAAAATGATACTAAAGTTTATATGAGAAGTCCAACACCAGGATAGTCAATACTATACTGAAAACAATGACAAAGTTAGAAGACTTACATTATGTGATTTATTATAAAGCTACAGTAATCAAGACAGCCTGGTATTGGCCAAAGAATACACAAATGGATCAACAGAACAGAACTGAGAGTCCAGAAATAGATCCATGCAAATACAGTCAACTCATCTTTGACCAAGGAATAGTGACAGTTCAAAGGAGAAATATGGTCTTTTCAGTAAACTGTGGTGAAACAATTGGACATCCATATGCTAAAAAAAAAAAAGAACCTAGACATCTAAACACAAACTCAAAACTGATCACAGGGCTTGGCCTGGTGGCCTAGTGGTTAAGTGAAGCTGGATCTCACATGGTATACCATGGCTCAAATCCGTGCCCCAGAAGTTTGATAAGTACACTTGGCACATATTCAAGCATGCCTCAAATCCCAACAAGATGGAGGAATGGAGAAGGGATTGGTTGCTGCGGAACAATGCCCCTCTAAGGGTGCTTTCTCTCTCTCTCTGTCTTTCTGTCTCTCTCTGACAAGCACATGTATCCTCAGATCAAAGAAAATAAAATGGACTTACATGTAAAATGAAAACTATAAAACTTCTAAAAGGTAACACAGGAGATAGGGACTGGCAGATGGCATAGTGGTTAAGGGCACTGGACTCCTACATGGCTGACCACGGTTCAAGTTCCAGACCTGGTGGCTTGCTTTACCTTTCCCTGTCTCTCTTTCCTCTGTCTCTCTCTGATCAAATTGGAAAATAATAACAATAATAAAGTTAAATAACATAATTCTTTTTAAAAAAAGATAACACAGGAGAAATTTTATGCAACCCTGCATTCATCCATGACTTTTTTTACATACAACATCATAAATACAATCCAGGAAATAAAAAATATTATAAATGGGGGCCAATCGATTCTGTATTGCTAGAACAAAATATCACAGACTGGTCATTTATAAAGCAAAGAAATTCATTTCTCACAGGTCAATCCCAAGGTGCTGACAACTGCTGAGTACCTTCTCTCACTGTGATCCCATGGTGACAGACAAGCGGGTGAGAGAGAGCAAGAGATACAGGGGACAAAGTCATCCTTCCTGTCAAGCACCCACTCCTGTGCTAACTCACTCACCCATTACAACAGCATTAACCCGTTCGTGAAGGCAATCTTCGTCACCTCCTCCCCTCTTAGAGACCCCACGTCTCAGTGCTGCTGCACTGGGGATTACGTTTCCAGTACATACATTCGCGAGTACATATTCAAACAAAAACAGTTGGACTTTGTTCATTTTTTTTTTTTTTACCATGAAACAAATTTCCCAAAAGGGGAATGTTATGGATTATTGTATTCCCTCACAAATAGACCAACTGTAATCAAATGAGGTGAACGTTCACCTCAGGATTTTGTTGTCTTCATAATAAAAAAGATGAGGCTTAGAACTGCGTCACGTGACCCTTCCTCTTCTTACCTCCTCCCAGTTCACAGTGCTCACGTCTCTGATAGCCAGCGTTCTCTTAGGTCTGCAGTTGGGCTCTACATAGTCAAGCCTCAGCACAATCTTCCTTGGAGTTTTTGCCCTTTTTCCGGAAACTAGGCTTAGTCTGTCCACCACAGCCACTCTGCTTCCTGTCAGGACGCCGCTGTCCCCGAGCACACAGAGGATCCTTGCCCTTTTTGTCCTGTGTCACTTCATGAGGTTGGTGCTTGCCACACTTCTTACAGAAGGTCCGGCGAGTTTTAGGGATGCTCACCATGCTTGTGGGCCTGCTCTCTGCACAGAAAGAGCTTGTAAAAATTTTTAAAATTCTGCTCTGTGAAACACACTGTTAAGACAATGAAAAGAAAAGCCATCTAGTGGAAATAAATACTTGCAAAACATTTAACACAGGATCGCATCCAAAATATACAAGGAACTCTTAAAACTCAATCATAAGAAAACAGATAACTTATCATTTCTTTAATCTTGCCAGAGGGCATGTGGGCTCACCAGAGAGAGACACAGAGAGAGCAAGAGAGAGAAATGAGAAAGCACCCCACATGAGGGATGGTCACACCACAATCCCTTCTTCATTTCTCCCTCCCTTGGGGATTTTGGGCGCACACACAGACACGCTGTGTGTGTTTTTCAAGCCACAGGGCATAAGATTCTAACCACGCAGTTGGCCAGGTGGGATCCAGCCAGGAAGTAAGAAAGAGCTCAGAAAAAAAAAAAGCAGCGACAACAACCCCACCACCCCTGCCGCCCCCACACACAACGATGTGAGTACACCAAAGGACCCGGGTGCCATCTGAAAGAGTTCACAGTGGCCACAGCTGGAACAGCCTGAACAACAAGATGAAGCAGTACTGCTTTACAATCCGATGTATCAACCTCCACAAATCCACAGTGGCGTAACAAATGATTAAATACATTAATACATGGGAGAAAAGACAAGCACGCATGCAGAAAAATTCTAGATAAAGAACGTAGATACTCCACCCTAAAGGAGGAGCGCGCAACCTTATCTAATCATGAGAAAAAAAGCAGAAGATTCCACCAGCGTGGCACAATACTCCTGACTAATTCTCTTCAGAACTGTTAGGGTGATTTATCAAAAACAAGGACAGGCCGAGAGACTGCCACAGTTAAGAGGCGGCTAGGAGACAGGGCTACTAAATGCTATCTGGGATCCTGGGTGGGGTCCCGGGACAGAAAGGAGACATTAGAGAAAAACTGAGGGGCCTGAATAAACTGTGGGTTTTCCTTAGCTAATAACAATTCATCGATTTGGGTTCGTTATAACAAACATGCCATTGTGATGCAAGATTAATCAGGGAAACCATTGGGTTGTGAGGCCTGTGGGAACATTGTACCATCTGCTCAACTCAGTGGTACTGTAAATCTAAAGCTGCTCTTTTTTTGAGAGAGAGAAATTTTTGCTATAGGGCGTGTATGCTCACCAGAGAGAAAGTGAGGAATCACCCCTGGGGGGATGGCCAGGCTGCAGTCCCTCATCCTCCATTTTTTTTTTTTTTTTTTTTTTGAGG
>NW_006203472.1:1087639-1100873 GCF_000334495.1 Tupaia belangeri chinensis | reverse complement strand
GGAGTCCAGCAACATAGCCATTACACTAACTGTTGGTTCCCCATCCTCCATTCTTTTCTCAGGATTTGGGGCATGCACACACATGTACCTGGCATGAATTTCAAGCAGCCAGGTCCAAGACTCGAACTACAGACCACCATATTACACTCCAGCAATATAACCATTACACCATCTGCTGGTCTCTAGTACTGTTCTTAAAAAATAAGTCTGGGGGACCAGCAGATGACGTAATGGCTATGTCACTGAACTCTCATGTAATTGACCACGGTTAGAGTTCCAGACCTGGCGGCTTAAACTCACGCCAGGCGCATGTGCGTGCGTGCACAAGATCCCGAGAGGAGAATGGAGGAGAAGGGATTGCAGTGTGGCCATCCCCCCTGGGGGCTGATTTCTCACTTTCTGTCTCTCTGCCTTTCTGGCAAGCACACAAGCCCTATTGCAAAAACCTCTCAAAACTTAAACTTTGAAGCCCTCAAAGTTTAACCTGGGTGGTTAAACTTTGCAAAATGCCTAGATATTACCCTGCTGAAGATGTGCCTCGAAAGCTGTTGAGCCAGGGCAAGATGCCCTTCAGTCCGCCTGTGAGAAGCTGCCAGCCAGCATCACTCCTGGGGCCATTCTGATCATCCTCACTGGACGCCACAGAGGCAAGTGGGTGGTTCTCCTGCAGCAGCTGAGCAGGGGCTTGCTACGGATGACTGGACTGCTGGTCCTCAATCGCGTTCCACTGCGTAGAACACACCAGAAATTTGTCATCGCCACCTCCACGAACACTGGCATTAGCAAAGTAAAAATCCCAAAGCACCTCACTGATGCTTACTTCAGGAGCAAGAAGCTGCGGACGCCCAGACACCAGGAAGGTGAGCTCTTTGACACAGAGAAGGAGAAATTCGAGATTTCAGAGCAGCGCAAGGTGGATCAGAAAGCTGTGGACTCATAAATTTTACCAAAAATCAAAGCTGGTCCTCAGATCCGGGGCTACCTGCAGTCTTCATTTGCCCTCACAAACGGAGTTTGTTTTCACAAATCGGCATTCTGAATTTCTTGCCAAGAACCTAATAACTGAATTTTTAAAAAATATTTAAGTTTATTGGAACCAGCAGTTAGCGTAATGGCTATGTTGCTGGACTCCCACGTAGTCGACCGCGGTTCATGTCCCGGACCCGGTGGCTTAAAACTCACGCCAGGCGCGTGTGTGTGCGTGCCCAAGATCCCGAGAGGAGAATGGAGAAGGGATTGTGGCGTGACCATCCCCCCGGGGGGTGATTTCTCGCTTTTTGTCTCTCTGTCTCTCTCTGTCTGGCAAGTGCACACGCCCTATAGCAAAAACCTCTCAAAAAAAAAAAAATTAAGTTTATTTTAGTTTTTAAAAAGAATTATTTATTTTTATTTATTCATTCATCTATTTTGTCAGGATTGAGAGAGAGAGAGAAGAAAAGCAAGAAAGCAAGCTGCCAGGTCCAGGAGCCAAACCCTGGTCGGCCGTGTGGAGGTGTCCAGCACCCTAACCATCATGCCACTGCTGGTCCCCTATTTAACTTTATTTTTGTTATTATTTAGAGAATGCTTTATTCATTTCTGTTAATCACACCCATGTAGATGAGACCTTACATATTTAATACAGTCCATTACCCCTGTGTAAATGGAACAAAATTAAGTTTAATGTTTCTAGACCATGCTGACTGTTAATTTCTATACAATGCGAGTTCAACACAGTAAACTGGGATGCTTTTTCCACTAGCTGACAGCTAGTTTCCAAAATTTCAAAATTTATATATATGTATATGTATTTATATTAAAAGACTAATAATAGTGCGTTATGCAGCAATAGCAGGCTGCAGTAGAGCACACTCTATTTTTAAAAAGAAACAAAGATTTCTAAAAAAACCCCAGAAAATAGAAAAGTTCTATTACTGTTGTGGTACTTGGCACCATTTTTTTAAAAAAGAATTATTGTATTTAACCTTATTTATTTATTTTCATTTGACCAGTGTGGGACAGAGTGAGAGAGAGAGGGAGGGAAAGTGAGAGAGTAAGCCACCAGGTCCAGGACTTAAACCGTGCTTGGCACTGTGGGAATCCAGCCCCCTTTTTTGTTTTTCAAATTAGCTTCTCTCCTTTTGGCCAGAACCGTCATCTTCCAGTAATTCCCCAAAATGATGATCATAACCCCCCATGTGTTCTCTAGGCCTTGTAGAACACCCAGCGGGTCCTGTGGCAACATACACGTGAATCTACACCAAGATCCCAAGAGGAGAATGGAGGAGAAGGGATTGCGGTGTGGCCATCCCCCCAGGAGGTGATTTCTCGCTTTCTGTCTCTCTGTTTCTCGCTTTCTGGCGAGCTGTAGCAAAAACTTCTCCAAAAAAAGAAAAAAAAAATTCTCCGGACCAGCAGGTGGTGTGGTGGTTAAGGCGCTGGACACTCCCACCACATGGCCGACCACAGTTCAAGTCCTGGATCTGGTAGCTTGCTGTCTCGCTCTCCTTCTGTGTGTGTGTGTGTGTGTGTGTGTGTGTGTGTGTGTGTGTGTGTTGTGTATCTGGTCAAATTAAAATAAATTAATGAATGAATAAATTGAAGCAAGCTCGACTCCACCTTGAAAGAGTGATTTCATTGTAGAAACTATGCAGCCTCCTCCCTCTCCCCAGGAGTGCAGATAAGATCCAAAGAAGCGATGGGAACCAGCAGTTAGCGTAATGGATATGTTGCTGGACTCCTATGTAGTCGATCGCGGTTCATGTCCCGGACCCGGTGGCTTAAAACTCACGCCGGGCGCGTGTGTGCCCAAGATCCCGAGAGGAGAATGGAGGAGAAGGGATTGCGGCGTGACCATCCCCCCTGGGGGGTGATTTCTCGCTTTCTGTCTCTATGTCTCTCTCTGTCTGTCTGGCGAGCACACGCGCCCTATAGTGAAAATCTCTCCAAAAAAAAAAAAAACATCCAAGGAAGCCCCACTCCCAGGTACCTCAGGAACCTTGACCGGAACCAAAGAAGCCATTAAAATTCCATTGTAATCAGAGCTTCCCCTCAAGACTAATTAACCTGCTTGCTTTGCTTCTGTGACTGGCTTTTTTGCTTTGAAGACAGAAAACCCTCCCCTATCTCTCCTGAAGCCCCTTAATTTGTTCCTGTCCTTGTAGACCATCTGGGGATTTTTGGCCTGTATAAGCTCCTCTCTCCTTTCACTCGGGGCTACAGGGTTTTGAGAGACTAGAGTCTCTCCGTACGCCGCCAGTTTAATCAATAATCTCCAACAAATTTGGCTATGTCTGGACAGCCTCTTATTTCTCGCTGAGTAGACTATAACAAAATTAAATTAATTCTTTAAAAAATTAATAAAATAAAATAAAATAATCCATGTTCTATAAAAATGGTTGCCTTGGGACCAGCAGGTGGCGTGGTGGTTCAGGCACTGGACACTCCCCCCACATGGCAAGCCACAGTTCGAGTCCTGGGCCTGGCGGCTTGCTTTCTCACTTACCGTCTCTCTCTTTATCTCTCTTTCTGTGTCTCTCTCTGCTCAAATTAAAATGAATGAATGAATAAATAAAATTAAATAAATAAATCTTAAAAAAAAAAAGTTTGCCTTAATTGAGTAGAATTGTGTTCCCTCCCCAAAGCTAATTTTAATTTTGTGATATCTTTATTCAAATTTAGTATTTTTTTTTACCTGAGAGATGTTATATGGTTTATTATGCAACAAATAAAACTCAGTTTGTTAGGAAAAAATAATAAATAAAACAATCAAAAATAAAAATAGTTTCTGAATCACCATCTGGAAAGAAAATACCCTAGAACAACATCATTAAAAACAGCTCTGATGCAGGACCAACAGTTAATGTAATGGCTATGCCGCTGGACTCCCACGTAGATGACCACGGTTCAAGTCCTGGACCCAGCAGATGGCATAATGGCTATGTCGCTGGACTCCTATGTAATCGACCGTAGTTCAAGGCCCAGACCTGGCGGCTTAAACTCACACTGGGTGCATGTGCGTGCGTATCCAAGATCCCGAGAGGAGAATGGAGGAGAAGGGATTGCGGCGTGACCATCCCCCCTGGGGGGTGATTTCTCACTTTCTGTCTCTCTGTCTCTCTCTTTCTTTCTGGTGACCGCACATGCCCTATAGCAAAAACCTCTCAAAAAAGAAAAAAAAGAAAAAACAAAACAAAAACCAGCTCTGATAACACACGCGCGGTCACTGCTGCGTATCATGAAGCAGGTGCAAGGTATTTTACCTTCACAGAGGTATGACACAGCGCTGTCCTACATCTGTAATCCTAGAGGACACAATTAAAGGCATTATTTGAGACAATTCTACTTTCCCAGCAGAGGGCGCAGGGACGGTATGCCAGAGCTCTGTAAAGAAACGTACTTTCTTAAATAGGCCGCGCGGTTCCAGGTACTCACTGCTCTTCATGAATATCAGCTGAAAAACATCAGAAAAGAAACAAAAAAAATTTCAACCAAAACACCCAACAAACCATTGGATTCATACAAGGATGACCAAGGATAAGCTAGCAAGAATCAACCTAACTAGTATTATACCAAATCCGTCACGTTTGGTTTATTTTTTCATTTGCTGTAGGGCACGTGTGCTCACCAGAGGGCGACAGAGAGAGGGAAAGTGAGAAAGCAAGCTGTCAGGTTGAGGACTCAAACCACGTTGACCATGTGGGAATCGAGCAACTCAACCCTCATGCCACCTGGCCCCCCAGTTGTATTTTAAATCTGTTCACCTCCTTCCTGTGTCCCTGAGGGGCAGGGGATCCAGCCCTGTCACCAGGGCTCTGAGAAATGCACTGGTGAGGAGCTCCTGGGCTGTGGCCATTGGCAAAAGGTCGCTGACATGGCAGGCCAGGGAGTGTGTCTGACTTGCAGACCAGGTGGACGTGTGCGTTGCCACGGGCAGTAGAGCCATGGTGTGATCACAATGGCTTGGCCTGCAGAAACCTTCAGTGTGGGCTGACCAGTCAAGGCTAGGACTGAAATCCACTGACAGGACCAGCAGGTGTCATGGAGGTTAAGGCACTGGACTCCCATGTGGTCAACCATGGTTCGAGTACTGGAGCTGGTGGCTTGCCTTCTCACTTTCCCTCTCTCTCTGTCTCCACGTGCCCTATAGCAAATTTAAATAATAATGATAAATAAAATAAAATTAAGTAATTCTTTTTTTTTAAGTGTTTAAAAAAAGAAAGAAATCAATGGGCACCCTGCAAGGACTCAATTGGTACAATCAGAAAGATCCAGGTG
Organism: Tupaia belangeri chinensis; assembly: GCF_000334495.1. Lineage (NCBI taxonomy): Eukaryota > Metazoa > Chordata > Mammalia > Scandentia > Tupaiidae > Tupaia > Tupaia belangeri. The sequence continues at coordinate 1,095,617 of NW_006203472.1, read as the reverse complement.
TGGTGAAGAGGAGTATTAGCTCAGGTTGCCGCAGCAACATACTGTAGAATACACTGCTTTCTACGCTGACGCCTGTGGTCTGAGGTCTGGGCCCAGCAGGGTTTGGTAAGGCTCTCTCCTGTCCTGCAGGTGGTTTTCATCTCACTGTGTCTGCACACCGTGTCCCCTCAGTATTTGGGAGTGGGGTGAGCAGGGCTGTCTGAGCCCCATGACAAGGGCGTCAGTCCCATCACACTCTCAGTCTCACATCCCTCTACTCACCTACAAAGCCACACCTCCAGCGCGTGGAGGGTTAAGGCAGGACTTAGAGGAGGCGCAAACGCATTCCACTAGTCTGACTACAAGGATCCCCTAGGGAGCTGTAGACCCACAACTCATTTCCAGTATGAACCAGTCCACAGACTCGGGGTCCCTTGGGTGAGGGCAAAGCGAGTGGCTTGAGGAAGGACACGGTTACACTGCCAAAAACTTTACTGTAAATCTTCCCCCTGGCCTCCCTGATGGCCCCGAGGAGCCAGTTATCAGGGGGCTGTGAATAAGAAGGGAAACCACACAGGCCTTTCAGGGACACTGGTCTGAACAGACACTGACTCTAGGGGCCCAAATGTCCTCTAGTTAGAGGAGGGGTTAATGGAGGTCAGGTGAGCAACGGAGTTTTAGCTTGGGTCCATTTCTCAGTGAGTCTGGTGGGGCCCTAAGCCCATCCCATAGCCGTACCCCTATTTCAGGATGCATAGTAGAGGGACCAGCAGGTGGTGTAATGGTTATGTTCCTAGACTCCCACGTAGTCGACCGCAGTTTGAGTCCCAGACCCGAGAGCTTAAAACTCACGCCGGGCGCGTGTGCATGCATGCCCAGGGGCCCAAGAGAAGAATGGAGGAGAAGGGATTGTAGCGTGGCCATCCCCCGGGGGAAGTGATTTCTTGTTTTCTGTCTCTCTGTCTCTGTGTCTCCAGTGAGCACGCATGCCCTATAGCAAAAATCCCTCAAAAAAAAAAAAAAAAAAAAAACATAAAATGCACAGTAGGCACGGGCATGCTCAGCACCCAGCAGAACCCCACACTGGTAAACTGGCCCAGTGAGTGGGGGATATCATATAAGAGAGGCCAAAGGAAGCCATTAGATATATGGCTACCCTGGGACCAGCAGTTGACGTAATGGCTACGTCGCTGAACGCCCACGCAGTCAACCGCGTTTTGAGTGGCTTAAACTCATGCTGGGTGCGTGTGCATGCATGCCGAGGATCCCGAGAGGAGAACGGAGAAGGGATTGTGGAGTGGCCATCCCCCTCACTTTCTGTCTCTGTTTTTCTGGCAAGCACAGGCGCCAATAAATAAATAAATAAACCACACACACACACACACACACACACACACACACACCCAGGAAAACAGTAAACTGAAAGCAATACCACATTTCTTTCTCTTTTTAATTGTTATTTATCTCTCTAATTCCATTTCTTCTTTTTCTTTTTTTAATTTGACCAGACAGACACAGAGAGGAGGAGGAGAAAACAAGAAAGCAAGCTACCAGGTTTGGGACTCAAACTGCAGTTAGGCACGTGGGAGTCCAACACCTTACCTACCACACCAGCTGCCGGCCCCAGCAATTCCACATTTCTGGAGGTATTCTTGGTGGTACAAAGATCAGTACCACCATCAAGGACTGGGAGAATGCGGAAGAGGGCATCCCACCACCACCCTCCTATTACTGTTTGTCCTGTGCAGGGGACAGGCAGAACCCAGAAAATGGTGATTACCATAAACTTAACGAGACGTTACTGTAACTGCTGTTCCTGCTGTGATTTCATTGCTGGGGCTAATCGACCCAGCCCGCTCCCTGGGGTGCTGCTATTGACAGGTAAGTGGGGTTTTTTCTCCCTACCTGGTAGTAAGGACCATCAGTAGAGTTTACTTTCAACAGGCAGAGTCGACAACACGCTTCCCTTCCTCCCTCTGACGTCTGTCAGCTCTCCAGCCTGGTGTCAGATGAGCACAGAGCAGCCACTCCCCTAATGCCTTCATAGTGCACCTGTATGCCAAAGAGGGGAAGATAAGTCCCACCAGAACCCCGGGCCTGCCACCTCCAGAATGTCTAGAGGGTTGGCGGTGCAGGGTGTTATCTAGACACCTCTTCCTAGGGAGGCAAGTGGCTGCATCCAGTCCCTTCTTCCATGAAAAAACAGCACATGGCTATGCGTCTCATTATCTGGGAGGCAACTTTTACTTCAGTAGCACGTGCGACTATGACCCCTTGACTGGGTAACCCCAAACCACAGAAGGCTTGCAACAGCTCCAGGCCACAACACAGGTGCTCCGCCATGTGGGCCCTGTGACCCAGCAGTGCTTGAAGCGTATGGTACCCTTGGCCAGCTCTTTAGGTGAGTCACTACGCAGAAGTTAGCAAACTGCCGCCATCCTCCAAAGGTAGTATCCTGACTTGTCACCAGGCTTCACATACTGGACACTTGGTTGTGGGCCATCGTGACAACAGCCGAGGCTGCCATCATGAGCAGCTGTCATCTGACCCGCCAAGCCAAAGGGCTGAGTGTACACAGCAGCCTGCAGTCATCGGTGGGTGTGGTAATATGTGGTCAGCTCAAGCCAGTCCTGGAGGCCCGAGTAAGTTACCTGGTACCAAGGAAGGGGATCACGAACAGGCCTGAACGGGCACCTTCTGTCACATTGGCTCACCCCTCCAAAACTAGGCCAACAGTTTCATGGGGGGGGGGGGGGCGGAGGCGGGGGTCTGGTTGACCAGTTGACTAAGAACAGATTCGGGCCTGGTTACAGATGTTCCTGCATGGTATGCTGGCATTATACATGAGTGGGTGCTGCAGCCCTGCAATCCGGGAGCTAGCAGCAGCTGGGGAAGGTGGAGCCTGCAGGACAGAGGTGAAGCAGGTCCCTGGAATGTGTAGAACAGCAAGTGCACATGGTTGTTCATCCTGCCTGGAGGGATGAAGGCAAGAAGCGCAGACCTATGTGAATTCGTGGGCAGTGACTAACTGTCCAGTCAGATGGCTTGGCCCTCTGACGGAGCGTGAATAGAAAATCACTGACAGAACAGCAGATGGCATGGTGCTTAAGGTGCCGAGTGTGATTCGAGGCCTGGACCTGGCAGCTTCGAAATCACACTGTGTGTGTGTGTGCGCGCGCGTGCCCCAAATCCAAGGAGAATGAAGAAGGGATTACGGCATGGCTACTCCCCGTGAGGGTGATTTTGCACTTTCCCTCTCACTGTCTCTCTCAATTTCTTTCCAGTAACCACACATGGCCTATGGCAAAAATCTAAAAAAACAAAGGGGGAAAAAAAAGGAAGAGGAGGAGGGGGAAGAGAAGAAGGGAAGAGGAGGAAAAGGAGACATCTCCAGCTAGATGGCATGGAGATTAAGGCAGCTGGATCCCACATGGCCAACTCTATGGGTTTGAGTTCCAGAGCCGGTGGCCTGAAAACCCTGCAGGGCACATGTGTGTGTGCGCCCAAAATCCTGAGAGAAGAATGAGAGAGAACTGCAGTGTGGTCATCCCCTAGGGGCTGCCTCAGCTCTCTCTCCCTCTCCCCTCCTTTTCCAGCACCTCTTGTCCTTAGCCAGCAGGCCTGTGAGCCAAGTGGCTGTGGCAGAGGGGATGGGAGCTATGTGTGACCTCACAACCTGGACTCCCCCTCGCTAGGGTGACCTGGCCACAGCCACCGCTAGGTGCCCTGCTGCCAACTGCGGAGATGAACACAAGCCCCTCCTCCAGGATGGGAGGGCAGCACTGTGTTCTCAGCAGCAGATGCACCCTGCCCGCCTGCAATGCTTCTGCCCAAACCACCTACGAGCTCACAGAACACCTCGCCCATCCCCATGGTGACCCGCACAGCATGGATTCTACCGAGGAACTCGCCCTGTGGGAAATGAACTGCAGCGACCACCCGTGCTAAGAGAATTCACGGGGCTTCCCAAGTTTCTGGTGGAACAGTGGCACAGCCCTCTGAAGACTTGATCGTGGTGCCAGCCGAGTGGCCACGCTGCAGGAGTAGCATCCTCCAGACTCAGAGATGCTCGGAACCAGCAGTGTTCACTCCATGGCTCCTCCCAAAGCCGGGATGCCCAAGGGGCAGAAATGCTCATGCTTTCTCCATTGTCATGACCCCCGGTGATCCCCTAGTGACGTTCTGCTTCCCACCTCCGCAGCTTTGGACTCCGCTCGTTGAGAGGTCTTAGATCCCAAGGGACCAACTTATCCCGGTTTGCCTGGGACTTTCTTGGGTTTGAACAGCCTGGCATTTAAGGCAGCTGGAACCCACATGGTCAACTGTGTGGTTTGAGTCCTGGACCCGGCAGCTTGAGAAACACGCCAGGCATGTTCATGCTTGTCCAGAATCCCGAAAGGATGGCATGATAGAGGAGAAAGGGCTGTGGCATGACCACTCCCCATGGGAGGGTGCTCTCTCACTCTCTCTGTCTCTGGGGAGTGCACACGCCCCCTGACAAACTATTCATACACGCACACACACTATATATACATTCTGCGTGTGTGTGTGTATAACATTTTAATTGAAACTAAAAGCCCCATGTCCTAGGGATTCCCTCAGTCCTGGGCAGACCCTAGAGCACTGTCACCAGGGGACATGTTAGCTGGAAGCTGAGACCTGGCCACCTGGTCCCTCATGCCAGACATCAACAAAGAAGCAGGTCACTGAAGCAATCACTCCTATCTAGGGGAACTTTTATTAAAGAATGAGGACAAGGAGGAGAAGTTGGTAGATGGGAGAGCCTCTTGATGTCCCCTAGCACCCCTAAGCCCAATAAGAAATGCCCATAGAAAATAGAACCACTCCGGGGCTGGCAGGTGGCATGGTGGTTAGGGTACTGGACTCCCACATGACCGACTGCGGTTCAAGTCCTGGACCTGGCAGCTTGCTCCCCATTCCCCTGTCCCTCTCTGGTCAAAATAAAGTTAGTTAATTCATTAATTCATTAAGTGAAATAAAATAACTATTTTTCAAAAGAAAGAAAAATAGAACCACTCTATACAGGCTCAACTGCTAACAGCACAGAATCTTTGAGAACAGTCTGGGTCATCCTGCCAGACTGAAAAAAACAAACACCTCAAGCAGCTGAGACGCTTGCCAGGTGAAGGGGACACAGATGGGGGTGCGAGCGGGAGCGTGGCTGTGTCAGAGACGACCATGCGCCCGCAGGGACGCGTAGATGGGGGTGCGAGCGGGAGCGTGGCTGTGTCAGAGACGCCCACGCGCCTGCAGGAATGAGTACTCCTTCCTCACCCTCACGGCGATTCATAAGTACCTTAACTCTTCTTTTTCTTCCCATCCCTACCGCCTCAGATAAAAGGTGTTATGATAACAAGTAACCGCGTACCTCAGAGTCTGTGTGCTTGGACTAACAGTCTGGGAGTGTTTGAGTGTTAAAGGCTTCCAGAGAGTGTGACTCAGAGTCGTGAGTAGCACTCAGATGGGGATGAGATGCGTGCAACTTGTCTCTCCTGGAGAGACACTTGCTGCGGCTGGGGGAGCTGCCTCATATTAATCAAAAGCAAAATCCTATTATTTAGAAGTTGAATAGGAGGGGTCTGCAGAAAGCTGAAGGAAAGTGTGTATCACGCAGAAACTATGCACGAACGTTTGCACGCGGCTGGGGCATGGCAGTTACGGCACCGGATCCCACGGGCCAAGTGGAAGCCCGGGCCCCGCGGCTGGGTAACTGCAGGCACGTGTGTGTCCATAGCACCAGACAAAATCGGAGGAGAAGGGGCTGCAGCGTGGCCATCCTCCCAGCGACTGCTTTCTCGCTTCCCCTTTCTCTCCACCTCTGCGGTCTCTACCTTTCTCATCTCTCTTCGGCAGCAAAACCAGAAAATGAAATGTTTTCCCCAAAACAAACTTGCGCTTTAATTCCATTTCCCACCAACTTTCTGAAGTCCTCCCATGTGGGCTTACAGAGCATGGACCCGGCCGCTGTGGTGGAGGCAGAAGGGCACCAGTGAGTGATGCTGGAGCCGTACGGAAGGCCTGGCTTCAGACGCTGGCTAACCTGAACACACCAGACAGGAGAGGGTCACGGTGCAGAAAGACCCTGTCAAGGGAGCCTGCCTGTCTCCCTCTCCTCATGAAATACATAAATAAATACATTTGTTAAAGAATTATTTTATTTCATTTATTATCATTATTATTATTTGTTTAATTTGACCAGAGAGAGAGAGAAAGGGAAAGTAGGAAAGCAAGCCTCCAGGTCTGGGACTCGAACCATGATCGGCCAAGTGGGAGTCCAGTGCGTTAACCACCACACCACATTCCTCCCCCAATAAATATGTTTTAAAAAATCAAAAAGAATGTAGTAAGCATGCTGAGTTGTCAAGAAGGGCAACTCTGCGCGGTTCTTTTCTCAACCCATGTCCCAGAACCCCCTCCCCTCTTGGTTGGAGTCGGACGGATGTGAAGCGGTGGCCAGCTCTCTCTGAAAAGCTGTCACGGCCAACTGTGGTAGCAGACGTGTCCGGTATGTCCAGCTGGTCCTCTCAATGGCTGGCTCCTGCTCTCTGCCCCTTCTACTAGTTTCTAAATCAGCAGGGAGTACTGCCTGGCTGTGCACCACCCTAAAACGTGAGAGCAGGTAATTCTCCCCTAGTACCCACCTCCCAATACTCACTTCCTAAAGATTCTGTTTCCATGTCCGGTCAGACATCACCTCTTTCAAAGAGTGACCCCCAGGTCAGCCAGGGTATGGTGACTAAGGCGGCAGGATCTACCTTAGCATGGCCGGCTGCACCGTTGGAGTCCCAGACCTGGTGGCTGGGGCTTCCGGCCCAACATCCAGTGAAAAGCCAGAATCCCATGTATGTACACCGGAGAGGGGCTTTCCCTACCCCTGTGGCCAGAAAAAGCCTCTGCCCCAAACCTCTCCTTCCGGCCCAACACCCTGGGAAAAGCCAGAGGTAGGAAGTAACGTAGAATCCACCAGATGACCAGAAACCACCACTGCAGAGGCACAAGAAATATGGGAAATCAAGAAAATATCTCTCCCCCAAGGGGACAGAGCAGCCCTTCATCATCCACAGACAGTACAATGGGACTCCTGGAAATGTCAGATAAAGATTCTAGGACATTCATAGTGACAAAGCTAACAGAGATGCAGGAGAGAGACACCGAACTCCAGAAGATGCAGGAGAAAAGAGAACAAGTTCTAAGAGGTCAGGAAGTTCTGCCGTGATCTGCAAGAGGGAATGCACACCATAAAAAAGAATCCGATGAGCTGCTAGAGGTGAAGGCTGTAATACAGGAAATTAAAACCTCCCTTGGAAGCATTAAAAGCAGATTAGACCATGCAGAAGATCGACTCTCAGATGTAGAAGACAGAACCTCTAACCTAGAAAAATTCACCAAAAAGACTGAGAAAATAACCCCCCAAAACGAGAATAACATACGAGTAATACTAGACATCATTAGACATCCTAACATCTGGATAATCGGTGTCTAAAAGGTGAAGAAACTAATAAGAATATTGAGAATCTATTCCATGAAATCCTGGGAGAAAACTTTCCAAACCTAGAGAGGCATTCAAATATCCAGACCCAAGAAATACAAAGAACCCACATAGAGTCAACCCACAATCTCCTCCAAGGCACATCATCGCCAGATTGACCAAAACCAAAGACAGATAAGAAACCAAAATTGGCAAGAGAAAAATGTCAAGTTACTTTCAAAAGCTATCCCATCAGGCTGACATCGGACCTCTTGTCGGAAACAACGTAAGCAGGGAAAGAATGGGAAAATACATTCAAAGTGTTAAATGAAAAGCAGTTTCAACCAAAAATATTGTATCCAGCAAGATTATCCTTCATGTGGGAAGAAAAGATAAAAACGTTCTCAGATAAACAAAACCTGAAAGAATTTACGAACAGCAGACAAGCTCTTCAAGAAGTTCTGAAGAGAGGGAACCAGCAGTTAGCGTAATGGCTATGTCGCTGGACTC
>NW_006203472.1:1085125-1087291 GCF_000334495.1 Tupaia belangeri chinensis | reverse complement strand
TCCCACATGGCCGACCACGGTTCGGGTCTCGGACCTGGTGGCTTGCTTTCTCACTTCCTCTCTCTCTCTTTCTCTGATCAAATTGGAAAATAATAATGATAATAATAATAAATAAAGTTAAATAAAATAATTCTTTAAAAAAAATTACTGATTTTCTTCTGTGCTTTGTTATCCAGATTTAAAGATATTTGTTTTCTTTTGAGTTGTTGGGTTCAGTATTTTGTTAAAGGATTTTTTTAATTGAAACATAAATTTTCTCCCATCCTGACACCTTTGCAATTGGGAAATATTTATGAGCATTCTTATTCTGTGGCAGAATGGTTATTTGCATAAGTTCAATGATACAATAGTATCTGTTGCCGCGCATTAAAGTTCAACGATACAATAGTACCTGTTGCCTCACATCAGAAATTGAATTATTATGGGGCTTTGTGCAAATAACAGACCAAAGTGAGATTAACCTAATTTTTTTTTTTCAAATAAGTTTATACCTCTCTTCACTAAAAGGGGGAATGGAGAGAGGGGGGAAATTGTTTCAGAAGAAAATACAGTGCACTTGTCACTAGATTCTTTGTCCATCCCTTAAGATCTTTTGTGAATCAATAAAATAGATTTTTAAAAATTTAGTATGGAAGGGAGGGAGGGGATAGGGGAAGGAAAAAACAGGTATAAGTATGCTTAACTGAGAAAAAATGAGGAGCTATTTGCTGAAGGTACTGTATATGGCAATATCCTTGTCTTGACTGACATGCATGGTTTTGTGTTGGAAAAACAAATGTATACTGTAAAGACATGTGATAAAATGTAACTTTAAATTAATTCATTAATTAATTAAAATAAAAAATGATGTGGAACTCCCACATGGCCGACCACAGTTTGAACACCGAGCACCCCGGAAATCGTGCTGGCACATGTGCGTGCATGCCCAAAATCCCAAAAGGAGAATGGAAGAAAGGGATTGCGGCATGGCCATCCCCCGGGGCATGATTTCTCACTTTCTTTCTCTGGCAAAAACCTTTAAGGAAAAGAAAAACCTGCTGGGTGTGTGCATGCATGCTCAAAATCCTGGAGGGAGGAAGAGATGGAGGAGGGGCGGTGGTGACACTCAGCCCACGGGAGGTGGTGCTTCCTCACTCCTCTCTCCAGCAAATGCATACGCCCTGTAGCAAAACCCAAAAAACCTAGAGCGACTACTTGAGCGAGAGCCCATCCCACCGCCCATTTCCTCTCCTTCGTGGCACTTAGACCACGCCATGCCCGCTGAGGGGGCAACTTCACTTGTCTGCCTCCGCCTAGTCCAACGCCGACTTTAGGAGAGGGCTCCCGTCTCTTGCTCATTGCCGTCACCCTAAGGTCTCAGGCTGTGAGGGCACCAGGTCACATCTAGTGACTGCCCAAATGTGCACCCGGCGGAGAGCCAGGCGGGCCGAGGGAAAGCGCGAGGTGTCCACAGAGCCACAGGGGTGTATATTTGTTCAGTGGAATTTTGAGGGGAAAAAATGAGACGTTTAGAAAAGCACTATTGGGACCAGCAGGTGGCGTGGTGGTTAAGGCACTAGACACTCCCATATATGGCTGACCATGGTTTGAGTCCCGGACCTGGTGGCTTGCTTTCTGTTTTTCTGTCTCTCTATCTCTCTCTGGTCAAGTTAAAATGAATAAATAATAAAATTAAATAAACAATTCTTAAAAAAAAAAGAAAAAAGAAAAGCACTATTAATATAACATTAAAAATACAAATGGGTTGGGGGCCGGCAGGTGGCACGCTGGTTAAGGGCACTGGACTCCCACATGGCCGGCTGTGGTTCAAGTCCCTGACCTGGTGCCTTGCTTTCTCACTTTCTCTCTCTCACTCTCCCTCTCTCTCCCCTTCTGGTCAAATTAAAAATATGGACAGTGAACCAGGGAGAGCATAGCCCAGGAGCTGATGAGGTGGGAGGAATGGTTGAGGAGATGCAGAGTTCTCTGCAGGACAGAGGACGGGAGGACATAAATGGCGAACTGTGGCCAGCTTCACTCTGTGCCCCGGGGTTACAATCTAGACGGTGGTGTGGTGGACTCCACAAGGCCAACAGCACAGTTCAAGTCCCGGACCCATTGGCTTGAAAAACACACTCAGTGCATGAGCATCATGCCCAAAACCCCGGGAGGGGAGGGGAGGGGGAG
>NW_006203472.1:1084035-1084999 GCF_000334495.1 Tupaia belangeri chinensis | reverse complement strand
AGGAATGCCACTTCTTAGGTAACCTTCTCAGCATGAAGTGAGGTCTGCAGCCCCCACCCCACAAACCTGCATGGCCTGAGACAATGGCAGAACTGGAGTGAGTGACTCCAGGGTGCTTGAGCTGTGTGGCTGGAGCCCGAAGGCCACTCCCTTCCAGTGGGGGCACTGGTTAACCGTCCCAGCTGAGCCCAGCCATCCCCACTGAGGGTGCAACTTCAGGACGGTACAGGAACCTCCAGATGACTCCGTCCCAGCCTCCAGAGGTACCCCAGGCCACCACGTCATGGAGCAGAGAAGCCTTGCTCCCTTGTCCCCTTGGGCACTGTCTACATCCACAGAACACCAGCATCAAACACGACTTTCACCTCTGAGGTCGGAGTGGTTGCTACACAGCGACAGCAACAACCGGAATGGACGGGGCTGGCTGAGGAAGGACTGGAGGGGACTTAAGGGACCGGGAGGGGTTGAGGTGGACCAGGCGGTATGGGAACGACAGGGGCAAAGGGAACAGATGCAGCCGTCGGCCACACAGCTCACGGACAACCCCAGCGCCGGTGCGTCGGTGGAGGCCAGAGGGGAAGGCTCAGTGCTCTCCTGCATTCCTGTGGGCACGACCTGTTGGCATCTTCGCTCTGCCCTCAGAGCACGCGCCACTCCTGCCACCCGAACAGCCTTTAACCAGCCCCTGGGGCGGACAGGTGCCCGCGGCCCACCGTGACTCCTCACACCTCAGGGTGAGGCCACATGTTTCTGGACCTTCTCCGCCGGCGGCATTCGCGAGCACCCCGGGCCCCTTTCCCGCCGTGAGCACCCACCCCTCACCCCAACTCCGCGTGCCCTGGGCTCCACACTTCCCTTCTCCTTCCTCCGTCCCGCGTCTCACCTTCTGGTCACTCTTCAGGGCGCTTCTGTACACGCGGCTGCCTCCCAGTGCGCCCTGCCTGCGCCCTCCCCCACCCCCCTC
>NW_006203472.1:1078255-1083128 GCF_000334495.1 Tupaia belangeri chinensis | reverse complement strand
CTCGGAGATATGGGGGGAGGGGGCGCGGTTCGGCTCGGCCCAGACGCCCGATGACGTCAGTAGTGACGTGCGCGACCCTCTTGGGGAGCGGCTCTGATCAGGGCAGCCGGACTCCAGGACCTGGCCTGAGTTCGGTAGTGATGGGGTTAACGGTGGGCTCTTGGCGAGATCTCCGCCCCCAGCCCCTGCTCGGGTTTCCCAGAAGCCTGTGAGGCCTCGCCTCCTCCACTTGCGTGCTTAGCAGGGCCTCAGTTTCCCCATCTGCTCAGAGTTGAGTGGGCGCCCAGGGATTCAGACGCAGGACCAGGGAGAGCCGAACTGGGGGAGTGAGATCCGCAGTTTGAACGCCTCCTGGAGAGGGTGCCCTAGGTAAGCCTGTGGTCAGCACCTGGGCGTCTCCAAATGTCTGTCCTAAACTCCCCAGAGGCTTTGGGTTTAGGGTTCACACTCCAGAGAGGAGGACAAGGACTCACAAATACATCAAATCAGGTCCTGGTGGAGGTTGTGGGGAAAAGCCAGGGGGGCTTCTTCGAGATGGTGACTTTTGACACAACTTTGGGGGAAGAACTTTCCAGATGGAAGCCTGGTGGGAAGAGGGGGAGCAACTGATGATTGGGGGAGATGAGCAGAGGCAGGGGGCCCCTCAAGGCAGGAGCTGAAGCCCGAGGACAGGAATGACCCTGGTCAAGGAAAACAGGCGTCCTGAGGGTGCGAGTGTCTCTCCTCCGCAGACTTGGGACAATGACATTGAACCTTGACATCTTGGTCCACCCCATCAGTGGGGCTGGAGCTCCCAGTTCAATCCCACCCCCACATTGCAGCAGCGGAAGCCTCCTGTGCCTGGACTCTTGGCTCCTCACACCCCTCAGCAGATGCTATGCCAGGACCCTGTAGGTTGTCCCAGCCCCCAGAGGGACTGCAAGGTGTATGGGTGGGAGCCCAGGTATCTGGGTGGGAGGTAGGGTGCAGGGGGCCACTCACCTCACTGCAGAGTGGCATCTCCCTGGAGCAGCCTCACCAGGCCAGGTGGGCCCAGCGGGGCCGAAATGCCACCTCTCATCTAGATGCCTGGGCTCCCACCTCACCTCACAGCTGCCAGGCCCTCAAGGGACCCCCCCATCACCACTCAATCCCTGAGAAGCCCCGCCCCCACCCCAGTGTCAGATAGTGCAGGGCCCAGAGCTGACCCAGTGACACAGAATAAACCATCCCCGCACCCTGCGGTTTTCTGAGCAGCCATGGTCCTGCCCCAGCCTCAATTCCTGAGCAGCTGAGACAGCCCAGCCAGACATAGGAGCCCCACTTCCGAGGACCCCTCTGCTCTGCACTGGACCAGCCAGGAGGCGGGCAGACTGGACAGTCTGCCTGGTTCCTCCTTGGTGGGCAGGGGCTGTTCTGGGACCTGGAAGGACAAACTACAGAGGAGCAGTTTCCAGGAGCAGCCTTGGCAGGACAGACCGAGGCAGCGCCGAAACCCCACCTCTCAATCAGACACCTGGGCTCCCATCAGGCCAGGGCTTTGTGAAGCCCCGCCGCTGGGCACAGCCGTGGCTTTCCTGACTGTCCAGTCAGCGCTGGCGTCACTTCCACCTGGGGAGGCAGTGTGGGAGTGGTCCAGCAGCCTGTGTGGCAGAAGTCCCCAAGGAGCCAGTGCACACACATTGCCAGGGCTCAGCCTCTGCAAGACAGTGGGGGCAGCCTGGATTGGGACCCCACTGCAGAAGGTCCCAGTGCCTCCAGATGCCTGCACTTAGCTTGGCACGCTGTGGGCACCTGGGCCACAGCCTGCAAGGGGCTCACTGCCCAGCTGGACAGGGAATGACTGGGGAAGAACCTAGGATGAGACGCAGGTGGGTGGGCACTGCAGGGGTCATGACAGGCAGGAGGTCCTGCGCAGCCCTCCCCCAGAGAAGGGGTCTAGGCCTATTATGTCTGGCCCTGCCTGGGCAGGCCTGGATTGAGGGTGGGCATGAATGCCAAAGTCCAGGCTTGGTCCTGCAGCAGAGGTGCTCCTGGATTGGGTGTCACAGTGGGAGCACCAGCAGGGGACACAGAGCTGTTCAGGTCCACAGCTTAAGGAGGAACCCTGGAAGTGGTGGGAACGGGGGTTCAGAGGTGGTCCGCCCCAGCATAGGAGAGTAGACAGCAGAGAATTCTACAGGCAGATTCAAAAGGGCCCTCCAGGGGACAGGCTCCTTCCAGAGCCATCTCAGCCCCAGGTACTCTGGCAGACAGGATGATGTGCCCATCCCTCCCTGGCCCAGGCTTCAAAGGCAGCAGGGCATGGGTGCCTCAGGATGACTGCGACTTCCCGACTGCTCTGGCAAGGGAAGCAAACACGCAGCACCCTGACACATGGGGAAGGGCTGGGGGCACAGGGCAGCCTGGGGTCCTTCCTGGAGGCAGAGCCGCTCAGCGAGATGGCTGGACGGGTGTGTGTGTGTGTGTGTGTGCGCGTGTGTGCACATAGACACCAGCATGCTTGCACCCAGCTCCGCTCCCTCCCCCAGCCAGGGCAGGGGCCAGGCTGTCCCACCAGAGACGGACAGACCGCCCAGGAGGGAGCAGTTGTCTAGCTGAGACAGGGAAGAGAGGCTTCAGGGCACATGGCACAGCTTTCCTGCCCTGCCCAGCCATGCGGGCGAGGGGTCCGGCCCCCTGTGGTCCCAGCAGCGGGGGCTGTAGCCTTGGAGAGAGCCTGGCCCCAGATACAGCTCACGTACTGCTCACAGATGGCGAGAAGCTGACCGGTGTGACAGAGGGCCGCGGTGTCCGGGCTGCGCCGTCCACGCAGAGGGCAGAGGACTCCAGTGAGAGTCGTGAGGAGGAGCAGGCGGTGAGTGGGGCTGTGAGAACAGGAGACCCACAGCCGCGCGTGGGCCGGTGGCCTCAGGACCTGTCTCTGGATGTGTGGATGGGGGTATGGACATCCCGGCCTGGGATTCTGTGTCTGGGTGCGCTAGCTGGGTGCCTGTGAGCTGGGCGTGGGATGTGGGGTGGCCAGGCGTTCTCGTGAATGGGGGTGTGATGAGGGTGTGTGTGTGTAGGGGCCCCGGGGCAGCAGGGTCAGAGTTTGTGTGACTGCGCACAGCCGCGTGTAGGTGACATGGCGTGTGGGATGGAGTCTGTGAAGTTGTGCCTTGTTGTGTGTGGCCATGTGACCCCTCCACGCCCTTGAGCTCCGACCCTGCTGACCTCTCTCTCCTGCAGCCCGAAGGTCGGGACCCAAACATGCTGTTTCCCGGGGGTGCTGGGAGGCCACCCCCACTGAACCTCACCCGTCAGACCCCCCCATGGCGGGAGGAGGTGAGCACGGCTTGCCTGTGCCGGGCTGGGAGGGGAGTGGGGGCACAGAAGGTAAGGCCCCCCTCCCACTCCCCAGTACAAGGGGCAGGTGAACCTGCACGTGTTCGAGGACTGGTGTGGGGGCGCTGTGGGCCACCTGAGGAGGAACCTACACTTCCCGCTGTTCCCTCACGTGAGTGCCTGAGGGAGGGCGGGCGTGGGCGGGGGTGGGGGTGCGGGGTGGGCTGTGACACCTGCCGTTGCTGCCCTGCCCCCAGACTCGCACCACTGTGAAGAAGCTGGCTGTGTCCCCCAAGTGGAAGAACTACGGACTTCGGATTTTCGGCTTTCTCCACCCAGCCAGAGATGGTGCGGGGTGGTGATGTGCCGGGGGAGTGGGGGGGTGCAGTGGAGGACCCCGCCCCCTGAGCGCCTGTCCTGTGTCCTAGGCGATGTCCAGTTCTCGGTGGCTTCAGACGACAACTCTGAGTTCTGGCTGAGCCTGGATGAGAGCCCAGCTGCTGCCCAGCTTGTGGCCTTTGTGGGCAAGGTACCCCCTCTCCCTGACCCGTGCTCTGCCCACCCGCCCTCTGTCCCCTCCAGCCACTTGGGATGGGGACCAGATGGGGCTGGTGTCCCCCAAGGAGAGGGCAAACCCCTACTGCCCCTGCTGTGTCACCCTCCCAGACTGGCTCTGAGTGGACAGCACCCGGAGAATTCACCAAGTTCAGCTCCCAAGTGTCCAGGCCCAGACGGTGAGTGATCATGAATGTGCACTCGTGTGTGTGTGGGGGGTGTATGTGTGTTTATGTGTGTGCACACAGGTGGGTGTGTCCATGCATTCGTGTGTGTGTGAAGGGGAGCCCCGTCCCCCACCTAACCACAGGCGGAGACAGCCCTGAGTGTCAGCCCAGCCCTGCCTCCTCGTGTCCCCAGGCTCATGGCCTCCCGGAGGTACTACTTCGAGCTGCTGCACAAGCAGGACGACCAGGGCTCGGACCACGTGGAAGTGGGCGTGAGTGCAGCCGCCCCACTGGGGACTTCCAGAGACCCCAGTTCTCTCCCCTCTTCAGTACAACCGCCTCCTGACAGGACCACTGCAGTGCAGCTCCCACCTGCAAGGAGAGGCTTAGGGCCCTGGCCCATGGCAGGAGAAGGGTCTGCCCCACCTGCTGGGAATCTGAGAGAAGAGTCGAGGAGAGAGAGGCTCACCAGAGATACAGAAGGGAGAGAATCAGGGGGCGGGTGCAGCCTGTGGATTCCAGACCATGAGAACTGCAAAGGAATGGATGCTAGGTCTTCTGGGGTTCAGTGGCCAGATCACAGGGGGCACCCGCAGTGCCTGATTCTCAGGACGGCCCCAGCTTTGTGCATTTCCAGAAAAGCCCTCTACCCACGGTGCAGAGACTGGGGAGCTGGGAGGAGGGACTCAGCATAGCTTGGTGAAGAGTCCAGGCTACAATGCAGATGTGGAGTGACCCTGTGGAAGCCAACGCCAAGGGGCTGAGAGGCCCAGCGTGAGCTGGGGGGTAGGGTGGGCTGCAACAGCCCCTGAGCCCCTGCTTGAGGAGGGGGGCGAGGGGGGGCT
>NW_006203472.1:1073652-1076807 GCF_000334495.1 Tupaia belangeri chinensis | reverse complement strand
TCCCCCGTCAGACCCCCCCATGGCGGGAGGAGGTGAGCACGGCTTGCCTGTGCCGGGCTGGGAGGGGAGTGGGGGCACAGAAGGTAAGGCCCCCCTCCCACTCCCCAGTACAAGGGGCAGGTGAACCTGCACGTGTTCGAGGACTGGTGTGGGGGCGCTGTGGGCCACCTGAGGAGGAACCTACACTTCCCGCTGTTCCCTCACGTGAGTGCCTGAGGGAGGGCGGGCGTGGGCGGGGGTGGGGGTGCGGGGTGGGCTGTGACACCTGCCGTTGCTGCCCTGCCCCCAGACTCGCACCACTGTGAAGAAGCTGGCTGTGTCCCCCAAGTGGAAGAACTACGGACTTCGGATTTTCGGCTTTCTCCACCCAGCCAGAGATGGTGCGGGGTGGTGATGTGCCGGGGGAGTGGGGGGGTGCAGTGGAGGACCCCGCCCCCTGAGCGCCTGTCCTGTGTCCTAGGCGATGTCCAGTTCTCGGTGGCTTCAGACGACAACTCTGAGTTCTGGCTGAGCCTGGATGAGAGCCCAGCTGCTGCCCAGCTTGTGGCCTTTGTGGGCAAGGTACCCCCTCTCCCTGACCCGTGCTCTGCCCACCCGCCCTCTGTCCCCTCCAGCCACTTGGGATGGGGACCAGATGGGGCTGGTGTCCCCCAAGGAGAGGGCAAACCCCTACTGCCCCTGCTGTGTCACCCTCCCAGACTGGCTCTGAGTGGACAGCACCCGGAGAATTCACCAAGTTCAGCTCCCAAGTGTCCAGGCCCAGACGGTGAGTGATCATGAATGTGCACTCGTGTGTGTGTGGGGGGTGTATGTGTGTTTATGTGTGTGCACACAGGTGGGTGTGTCCATGCATTCGTGTGTGTGTGAAGGGGAGCCCCGTGCACATCGCACGCACGCTGTACAAGTAGCGCCCCAGCTAACCACAGGCGGAGACAGCCCTGAGTGTCAGCACAGCCCTGCCTCCTCGTGTCCCCAGGCTCATGGCCTCCCGGAGGTACTACTTCGAGCTGCTGCACAAGCAGGACGACCAGGGCTCGGACCACGTGGAAGTGGGCGTGAGTGCAGCCGCCCCACTGGGGACTTCCAGAGACCCCAGTTCTCTCCCCTCTTCAGTACAACCGCCTCCTGACAGGACCACTGCAGTGCAGCTCCCACCTGCAAGGAGAGGCTTAGGGCCCTGGCCCATGGCAGGAGAAGGGTCTGCCCCACCTGCTGGGAATCTGAGAGAAGAGTCGAGGAGAGAGAGGCTCACCAGAGATACAGAAGGGAGAGAATCAGGGGGCGGGTGCAGCCTGTGGATTCCAGACCATGAGAACTGCAAAGGAATGGATGCTAGGTCTTCTGGGGTTCAGTGGCCAGATCACAGGGGGCACCCGCAGTGCCTGATTCTCAGGACGGCCCCAGCTTTGTGCATTTCCAGAAAAGCCCTCTACCCACGGTGCAGAGACTGGGGAGCTGGGAGGAGGGACTCAGCATAGCTTGGTGAAGAGTCCAGGCTACAATGCAGATGTGGAGTGACCCTGTGGAAGCCAACGCCAAGGGGCTGAGAGGCCCAGCGTGAGCTGGGGGGTAGGGTGGGCTGCAACAGCCCCTGAGCCCCTGCTTGAGGAGGTGGGCGAGGGGTGGCTCTGCAAAGGGGAATCTTGACGGGCAGTCAAGGGGAGGGCAGCAGGGCTGCGGAGACCTGGGGAGAAGGGCTGGGTCTTGGCAGGGAAGGCTGGCAGTGGAAAGGCCTGGCTAGGGAGTAGGCATGTCTGGAAGACCTCAGAAAGTGAGGCAGGTCAGGAAAGGTGAGGAAGGGGAAGTGGGGGGTCCAGACCTGCCCCAGGCCCCCCAGCCCTCTGGGCCTCCTTCCTCGGTGCCCCTTCTCGGACCCAGGACCCTTCTGTCTCCCTTCAGACATCCTGCCTCCTTCAAGGAAGCACTCTGACCAGTCTCCCACCCCTTTCCTGGACCCAACCACATTCGCGCCCCGACACCCCTCTTCTCTGCCCCTAGTGGCGAGCTTTCCTGCCGGGCCTGAAGTTCGAAGTCATCGGCTCCGCGCACATCTCCTTGTACACAGGTGCGGCTGGGCACCTCTTTGGGCATCACGGGACAGCTTCCCAGGGTGATTTCTCTGCAGTGATGTCTGGGTTTGGGTGGGGAGGGGTACTGAGCATTCCTGGGGACCCCTCTCCCCAGATGAATCTGCCCTGAAGATGGATCATGTGGCCCACGTCCCCCAGTCTCCAGCCAGCCACGTGGGCGGCCGTCTGCCGCAGGAGGAGCCCAGTGCCGACATGCTCAGGCCTGACCCCCGGGACACCTTCTTCCTCAGTGAGAGGGGGCTCGCTGGGGGTGGGGAGGGTCCAGCCCTGGCCCACAATGACGGCCCGTCCTGCAGCCCCTCGGATGGAGCCTGCGAGCCTGGAGGACCTGCTGGAGCCCTGCGCCTACGCCCCCACCTATGTCGTCAAGGACTTCCCCATCGCCAGATACCAGGGACTACAGTTTGTAAGTGCTCCTCGAGGGCTGAGGCCCAGCCCCCAGCCTAGATCCCCAAACTTCAGCCACGGCCACCCCAGGAGGTTCCGCCCTGAGCTTCTGCTCCGCCCCCAGGTTTACCTGTCCTTCGTGTACCCCAATGACTACACCCGCCTCACGCACATGGAGACTGACAACAAGTGCTTCTACCGGGAGTCGCCACTGTACCTGGAGAGGTGGGTGGCTGGGCTGGCCGGGGCTGTGGGCGGGGCCTCGGTGAGTCTGTGAGTCTGTGATGTCCCGCCCCGCCCCGCCCCAGGTTTGGGTTCTATAAGTACATGAAGATGGACAAGGACGAGGGGGAGGAAGATGAAGAGGAGGAGGTACAGCGCCGCGCCTTCCTCTTCCTCAACCCGGATGGTGAGTGTCCCCCAGCAACTCCCACCCCCGTCCTCACCCTCCGGCCGCCTGAACCTAACTTCCCTGCAGACTTCCTGGATGACGAGGATGAGGGGGAGCTGCTTGACAGTCTGGAGCCCACCGAGCCAGCTGTGCAGCAGAGCAGCCACCGGCCTCCCACCCCAGCGGCACCCACCAAGGCTGGGGCCACTCCTGCCCAGTCCACCCCTCCCAGCCCCCAGGAAGAGCGAACCCCCAGGCACTCTCGGGCTCTAAGCTGGGCAGCCAGA
>NW_006203472.1:1071032-1073540 GCF_000334495.1 Tupaia belangeri chinensis | reverse complement strand
CCGAAGGTATACGTGACCAGGGTGCGGCCACCGCAGCCAGCACCTGCCCGGGCCCCAGCCGCTCGCAGCCCGCCTTGGCCGCCCTTCCCCGGAGTCTTCCTGCGGCCCAGGCCTCTGCCCAGGGTGCAGCTGAGGGCACCCCCGCGCCCTCCCCGGACCCACAGCCGCAGGACCGGCAGCCCCCAGGCCACACAGCTGCGTCCCCCAGCTGGGGAGCGAGCCACCCAGACCGTGCGGGAGGGCCAGGTGCGCACACCCGGACTGGCGGCACCCACGGCAGACTCGAACTCGTCATCCGAAACTCGTCCGGTGACCTCCTTCCTGAGCTTGTCCCAGGTGTCCAGGTCGCAGCTGCCTGAGGAGGACGGGGAGGAGGAGGACGGGGAGGAGGATGGGGCACTGGGCGAGGAAGCTGCGTCCGAGGACAGTGAGGAGGCCGCCAGCCAGGCGCTGCGCCGCTGGCGCGAAGATGCCATCAACTGGCAGCGCACCTTCAGCGTGGGCGCCATGGACTTCGAGCTGCTGCGCTCAGACTGGAACGACCTGCGATGCAACGTGTCAGGGAACCTGCAGCTGCCCGAGGCCGAAGCGGTGGATGTGGTGGCCCAGTACATGGAGCGGCTCAACTCGCGCCACGGCGGGTATGGAGGCAACGGGGGAGAAGAGCCCCTCGCACTTTCCCCAGGACTCAAGAGTGTGTTGGGCTGGGCTGGGCTGGGCTGAGGCACACCCCCAGGGATGCCCAAGGCTCCTCCTTCCTCCTGAGCGCCTTACTGCCTAGGGTCCTTGTAGGTTCAGGAGCCCTCCCAGGGCTGGCTCCCCTGTCCCTGCACTGCCAAATCCTACATTTGTCATCTCGAACCTGGACCCAAGGATGGATCCAACTGCAGAGAGCAAGTCTGAGCCAGCTGCTGGGCAGACAGACACACCCAAGGGTGACGCTTAGGACCCCTGGAACTCCTCCCCCCAGGCGTGGTGCTGCTGGGTCTTCACAGGGGTCGGGGACTGACTCCCTTCTCCCCCCCAGGCCCTCGCGTCCTTGCAGGCCCAGGAATCCAGTTCTGTCTCCCCCCATGCGGGGAAGTGGGTGCTGATTTCGCCTTGGGGGGGCATCCTGGAGTCCTTAGAAGAGGCCGTGTCTTCTAAGTTGTGTACAGCCTCAGGGAGACCGCACACGCAGGGACAGGCAACGGTCCATGGAGCCAGGAGCCCAGTGTGGCTGCAAGGCAGGGGACAGAGACCCACCCCCGTGCTCGGTGCTTACTTTTCACGTGCGCAATGGAAAGCTTTGAATAGGGCTAGGTTTGACTCCTTCAGGCAAAAGGGAAGCTTCTCAGAGGGGACCCAAGGCCTTGAAGAGGAGGAGCTGGGAGGATTGGGGCAAGCTTCCTAGACGGAGGACCCTTCAGGACAAAAAATAGGAGACATGGCTCTGCCCCAAGAAGAGGGAGTCTTCAGCCCAAGTGCAAAGGGGAATTTTGTTTGTTGTTTGTTTTTTTAATTTTTTAAAGGAGTTGTTTAATCTTATTTACTCATTCTTTTTTATCTTTTTAATTTGACCAGAGAAAGAGGGAAAGTGAGAAAGCAAGCCACCAGGTCCAGGACTCAAACCGAGGTTGGCCACTGTGGGAGTGCCCAGCGCCTTAACCACCACGCCACCTGCTGGTCCCCTCAAGGGCAATTTAAGGCCACAAATTAGAGACTATTCAAGGACCCAAAATGCCTTTTTTCTTTTTCTTTTTTGTTTTTGTTGTTTAGTTTTTGTTATAGAGCACTTGTACTTGCCAGAGAGAGAGAGAACGAGAAATCACCACCACCACCCCGTGGTGTGGGAGGTGGCCACACCAGTCCCCTCTCTAAGTCCCCTTGGGATTTCGGCACCCATCCGCACAGTCAGGGAGCCGCCATGTGGGATCCAGCGCCTCAAACACCACTTGCCGCCCCCTCCCTGCCCCCTGAATACTACTTTGAGAAAATAAACACTTGTCCCTGTTGGCCATGGAGACTCCCTGAAGGATCCTGAGCCAGGGAGTTACTTGATAGGCCGGCCCGACATAAAAATCACTTTAACTTAAGTGGTGGCCAGGAGACCCAGGAAGAGAGCTTGGGGACGCCTCCCAGTGAGACCTGTCCTACTTCCTGGGTGAGACCTGCCCTACTTCCCCGGGGTGGGAGATGTTCCAGAAAGTCTGCCCGCCATCTGGGAATCCCTTGGCGACACGAGGCTTCAGAGGTTGCACAGCAGCCGCCCCCAACCCCAAGTGTCCACAGCAGGGGAAAATCGGGTGTGGGTGTGGAGGCGTGCAGACTCGAAGCTCTGCCCCACAGGCGCTTCGCGCTCCTGCGCATTGTGAACGTGGAGAAGCGCCGGGACTCAGCGCGCGGGAGTCGCTTCCTCCTGGAGCTGGAGCTGCAGGAGCGTGGGGGTGGCCGCCTGCGCCTGTCGGAGTACGTCTTCCTGCGTCTGCCCGGAGCCCGCGTCGGGGGCGGCGGTGGCGGCGGGGAGAG
>NW_006203472.1:1065172-1071012 GCF_000334495.1 Tupaia belangeri chinensis | reverse complement strand
CCGTGCGCCCCGACGGCCGCCCAGAGCTGTGCCGGCCGCTGCGCCTGGCCTGGCGCCAGGATGTGATGGTACACTTCATCGTGCCAGGTGCGCGGGGGCACAAGTTGGGACACCCACCAGGGGTCTGAGGGAGAAGGCATGCGGGCTTCCAGGACACCCAGCGGAAAGAATGGAATTCTGCGCTGAGGGGTAGCGAGGTCCAGTGAGTCCCTCAGCGTACCCCGTCCCTTCTGCAGTGAAGAACCAGGCGCGCTGGGTGGCGCAGTTCCTGGCAGACATGGCCGCGCTGCACGTGCGCACAGGAGACTCGCACTTCAGCGTCATTCTGGTGGATTTCGAGAGCGAGGATATGGACGTGGAGCAGGCCTTGCGTGCAGCGCGGCTGCCCCGGTAACCGCACCCCCAACCTGAGAGGCCCAGCGTCTCTCCTCCCCTGGGAGGTGAGTTTTCCGGACCCCACCCCCAGGGATCAGCGCCTGTGACTTCTCCCCAGGTACCAGTACCTGAAGCGCACCGGAAACTTCGAGCGCTCCTCTGGGCTACAGGCTGGAGTGGATGCCGTGGAGGTCCGTCGGTCAGATGGAGGTGTGGGGGGTGAGGCGGCAGGCTGGGGGAGGGCAGGGCGGGCTCAGACTCCCCCGCCCCCAGGACGCCAGCAGCATCGTGTTCCTCTGTGACCTGCACATCCACTTCCCGCCCAACATCCTGGACGGCATCCGCAAGCACTGCGTGGAGGGCAAGCTGGCCTTCGCGCCCGTGGTCATGCGCCTGGGCTGTGGGAGCTCTCCCCGCAACCCGCACGGTAACGCTAGGGGTCCCGCCAAGCTCGGGGTGGAGTCCAGGGGCCTCTCTGCACCCCCGAGGTAGGCCTAGGACCCTGTCAGTGCTCCTCCTAGTGTCCAGGGCCCCAGTCTGCCAAGAAAACCTCCAGGGTTACTCTGGATCCCAAAGACTTTCCTCCCAGGACCCCAGCCATGCACAGTGCTCTCGGTTATGACCCAACAGGAGGGTGACCCCTGAGAGCCCCAGTATGGTGTCTGGAGGTCACTTCAGGAGGAAGCCCGGTGGGACCTGGTGTCTGAGGGCACTGCCTCCCCGCCAGGTTACTGGGAGGTAAACGGCTTCGGCCTCTTCGGGATCTACAAGTCGGACCTGGACCGCGTGGGAGGCATGAACACGGAGGAGTTCCGAGACCAGTGGGGGGGCGAAGACTGGGAGCTCCTGGACAGGTGACGGCCCTGCCCTCATTCCCCATCCCAGCCTTCTAAGTGGGTCCCCAGGGGCCTCATGTCCTGAGCAGACTGCACCCCCCCCCACCTTCCCAGGACCCTGTAGGCCCACTCCCCCGTCTCCCTGAAGCCCGTGCCGCCTTCCCCTTGCAGGGTCCTGCAGGCAGGGCTGGAGGTGGAGCGGCTGCGACTGCGGAACTTCTACCACCACTACCACTCCAAGCGCGGCATGTGGGGCACACGCAGCCGGAAGGGCTCGCGGGCCGAGAGACCCTGACTGGGCGCCCCTCCCCGGCGGCAGTCCTATGGCCTGGTTCAGGCGCATAGCCACCACCTGTGCCTGCCGCTCTCTGGCCAGGCCCCCCAGAGAGGCAGCCTTCACAGCGGGTCGGGCCCAGCCTCGTCCCCACACTCTGCGATGATTTCTGTGAAATTTTGCTGTAGCGACGACATTGTTTTCAGGATTTCCAAGAGTTCTGTCTGTTCCGTTTTTTATTCAGAATGAAATGAAATATTTTTTTTAGTTCGACTTGTCCTCTGTGCCTTGTTCTCTTGGGGTGTGGGCAGAGAGCCCTGGACCGAGGCGTGGTCCCGCACACAGCCCACCGCACACAGCCCACAGCTCTTGAGCCCCCTTTCTGACTCCCAGCTGCAGCCGCCCCCCTGGCCCCACACTCCACCCCCTACAGCCACACCCCACTTTCCGCCTCCGAGCTTCTGCACTGGGGTCAGATCCGTGCAGACCACGCTGTGCCTGCAGAGCTAGGGGCCTGTATGAGGTCCTTACGGCTGCTGCGACAACCTGTGCCCAGTGTAGGGCTTCACACGACAGCTTCATTATACAGTTCTGGGATCCGAAGTCTCAAACTCAAGGTGTCGGCAGGGCTGTGTTCCTCCTGGAGGTCTTAGGTATGACCCGCTCCTGCCTTCCCAGCTTCTAGAGGCCACCTGCGTCCTCACCTTGTGGCCCCTTCATCTTCAAAGCTGGCAGCTTGGCAGCCTCATCTCCCCCTCGCTCCCTCTGCTTCCATCGTCACAGCCCTTGCTGCGACTCTGACCCTCCTGCCTCCTGATTACAGGGGCACCCCAGCTCCGTCGCGGCGTCTTTACATAGTCACAGCTGCAACGTCAGGTGACAGCCCACGTCCTGGATACTGGCGAGCACACCTGCCTCCTCGCTCACGGCTGCCTGCAGCCCAGCCTGTCCCGTCGAGATTTTCCCAGGTCCTGTCCTTGGGGCTCACCTCATCATGGACACGGGGTAGCAGGAAAGGTGGGGCTGAAAAAGGAACCCGATGGCGACTCCAGTTTGGCCCTGAGGATTCTAGCGATTATGCGGGGAGGAACAGGGAAGGTGCCTTCAGTTCGGTGGCCACCGACCAGAGCAGCCGACAGCCGTTGGTGAAGTATGGGCTTCCCAAGTCCTGCTGGTCCACCAGGGAGAGCCTCTCCAGCTGGCCAGCGCCTTCCTGGATGTCACCAGAGGCCTGACTACTGCTCGTTCCTCCCTAAGTATCGAGTTTGGACACACATGTTCCCACTCACAACGTTTCATAACAAGAACCGGATTTCCGAATACGTAATATAAGGGACCAGCAGTTAGCGTAATGGCTACGTCGCTGGACTCCCACGTAGTCGACCGCGGTTCGCGTCCCAGACCCGGTGGCTTAAAACTCACGCGGGTGCGTGTGCGTGTGTGCCCAAGATCCCGAGAGGAGGATGGAGAAGGGATTGTGACATGGCCATCCCCCCGGGGGGTGATTTCTCGCTTTCTGTCTCTCTGTCTCTCTGTCTGTCTGGCAAGTGCACATGCCCTATAGCGAAAACCTCTCAAAAAAAAAAAAAGAATACGTAATACAAAACAATGAGGAAAGGAGAAAAGAAATGTAAACACAGTCGAAGCATACACTTTGGAAAGACAGTTACCTCTGGAAGCAGAAGAAAATTTCAGACAAAATTTCATGTAATCTGGACTACCCTCATCCCATAATTTATTATTTTAAGTCTTTTTAAAAAAAATTTAGTAGTAGTTTTTAATTTGCATGTGCGCTCACCAGAGAGAGAGCAAGAGCCGCCAGGCCCAGGACTTGAACCATGGTCAGCCATATGGGAATCCAGTGCTTTAACCCCTGCACCACCTGCTGGCCCCCACACCATAAACTACTAATTCGTGCCAATGACTATTGAATTCCCACTATGCGTCAGGCACTGGGGAAAGTCAGGGCCCAGAAGAGACGGCTCCTGCCCTTGCAGAGCCTCCGTTCTAGTAAAGCGTGGACACACTAGGCACAGTGAGTAAAATGCAGTACCCTGGGCCAGCAGGGACGCGGGGGGAAGGCAGCTGTTCACCTGGCCAACTGCATAGCTCGATGTCCAGCAGCTTGAGAAATAGACCAGGCCCACATGCATGCATTCCCAAGACAGGAGGATGGAGAAGGATTGTGGCATGGCCGTCCTCCCGGGGATGCGTTCTCACTTTCCCTCTCTCTTTCTCTTTCCAGTGAGCACACACACCCTATAGCAAAAAAACTTAAAAAAAAAAACAACCTATATATATATATATGCTGGAGAATGTCAAAAAGTTCATGGAGGGTAGAATTAACAGATAAAAATAGAGACCAGCACATGGCATAATGGTTACATCACTGCGCTCCCATGTAGTCAACTGCAGTTCAAGTCCCAGACCCAATTGCTTAAAACTCACGCTGGGGCTGTGTGTATGTGCGTGCCCAAAATCCTGGGAGGAGAATGGAGGAGAAGGGATTGTGGTGTGGTCATCCCCACTGGGGGGAGGGGTGTTTCTCACTTTCTGTCTCTCAACACACCCTAAAACAAAAATCACTCTTATGATTAAAAAAAAAAAAAAATTAAAAAAAAAAAAATTTTTAAAAAAAAAAAAAAAGATGGGGCCAGCAGGTGGCATGGTGGTTAAGCGTGCTGAACTGCCACATGACCAACTGTGGTTCGAGTCCCAGACCTGGTGGCTTGCTTTCTCACTTTTTCCCTCTCTCTCTCTGTCCCTCTCTGATCAAATTAAAATAGATAAAGTTAAATAAAAGGATTCTTTAAAAAAAAAAAAAAGATAAAGATACACATGCCATCAAAGTGGCATGGTGGTTAAAGTGCGGGACTCCCACGTGGCCGACCACGTTTTCAGTCCCAGACCTGGCGCTTGCTTTCTCACTTTCCCTTTCCCTTCCTAGTCAAATTAATAAAAATAGATTAAAATAATTATTTTTTAAAATGTTTTTAAAAAAGAATAAAAATGCAGAACATAAGCTTGCTTTCTTGACACAAGGTCCAAGTTGGAGACACTTGGAAGATGAGTCTAGCCAGTTAGCCCATCCCTAAAGTGAGGGCCCTGGGAATTTAACCATAGCAACGCAGGCTTTTTTTTACATTGTTAAGTGAAGGAAAATGGGCACCCATTCAAATTTCTTGATATTAAGAAACAGGACCAGCAAGTGACATGATGTTTAAGGCGACTGGATCCCACATGGCCATTGAACGGTTCAAGTCCTAGACCCAGCAGCTGGAAAAACAGACGCATGTGCATGCATGCTCAAAATCCTGAGAGTGGAGGAGGAAGAATTGAGGCGTGGCCACCCCCTATGAGGGCACTTCCTCACTTTCCCTCTCTCTCCTGCTAGCCAAAAAAAGATTAGAAAAGGAAGTCAAAAGGCAGTAAACCAGGACTGCAAGGTGGATGCCTAACGATTTTCCAACAAAACTTCCGAATCTGCCTGAGCTTTCTGCCAAAGCTTCAGCTTCCTCAAAGTGCTTGGATGGTGCGCAAGTGTCGTTCTTGCAACCTCCGGCAAGTCAATGAGCACGGTGCCTGGAGACCCCCACAAACTGCCACGACCTTCCCACCACTGCCACAGCGCAGCATACGGCAGGACCCAGTGCCGCTGCTGACCTGCTGACCCGACAGGAGGTGGAGCCCCCGCGGCCACCAGCGACCAGAGCAGCCGCAGACACAAGCCTTGCTCTGGCTCACTGTGCAGCCAGCTGACTGGCATGAGTCTGCGGTCTGGTCCCCAAACGTCACAGACTGGCACTGGCCTACAGCCCTGGGGCTAGGGAAATCTGGCCTAGTGCTTCAGGGACCAATTCCCCATAGCTGACCACAGTTCAAATCCTGGCCCTGATGGCTTAAAAAACATGCCAGGTGCTTGTGAGCACATGCCCCAGATCCCAATGGGATGGGGCATATATACACACACAGACAAGTACACACATATACCACGTTCTTTTTTTAATATATAATTATTTGTTTAATTTAATTTATTCATTCATTTATTTTAATTTGAACAGAGAGAAAAAGAGGAAAAGTGACAAAGCAAGCTGCCAGGCCCAGCCACGTGGGAGTCCAGCACCCCAATCACCATGCCACTTGCCTGCCCCCAGGGGGTGCTATCTCTCTGTCTCTCTCTGTTGAGTGCATGTGTCCTCTGTCGATTAAAAAAGAAAAAAAGCTGGGACCAGCAGTTGGAGTAATGTCTATGTTGCTGGACTCTCATGTAGTCGACCACAGTTCACATCCCGGACTCGGTGGCTTAAAACTCACGCCAGGCGTGTGTGCGTGCGTGCCCAAGATCCTGAGAGGAG
>NW_006203472.1:1062469-1065110 GCF_000334495.1 Tupaia belangeri chinensis | reverse complement strand
TCTGTCTGGCGAGCACACGTGCCCTATAGCTAAAACCTCTTTAAAAAAAAAAAAAAAGAAAAAGAAAAAAAGCAGGCCGGCAGGTGGTGTGGTGGTTAAGGGCATGGGACTCCCACATGGTTGACCAGGGTTCGAGTTCCAGACCTGGTGGCTTGTTTTCGTGCTTTCTCTCTCTGTCACTCTGGTCAAATTAAAATAAATAAATAAACAAATAAAGGTAAATTTTTTAAAAAGGCATCAAAATGGAAAGCCCCGGGAACCAGCAGTTAGCGTAATGGCTATGTCCCTGGACTCCCATGTAGTTGACCGCGGTTTGCGTCCCAGACCCGGTGGCTTAAAACTCACGCCAGGCGCATGTGTGTGCGTGCCCAAGATCCCGAGAGGAGAATGGAGGAGAAGGGATTGCGGTGTGACCATCCCCCCTGGGGGATGATTTCTCGCTTTCTGTCTCTCTGTCTCTGTCTATCTGTCTGGCGAGTGCACGCGTCCTATAGCGAAAACCTCTCCCCCTCCCCCCCAAAAAAAGGAAAGCCCCAAGTACCTGTGGGCTAACCCAAAGACAGTAAAACAGAGGGCTCCAGGGGCAGGAGAGTAGGAAGAGACTTGTGGGAACGGGGAATCCGCGTGGAGCAGAACTGCAGTCACATCCCCATACAGGCAAATGGCACAAATCCCCCTCGTGCCCCAGGAGAGGCAATGAGGGAGCCACCAGGGCTCTGCCAAAGCCCCTCTCCCACCAGCCAGTGCTGGCCCCCAGCACTCCTGCTCTGCTGTGACTCAGGGCCAGAAACTTCCCTACGCCCTCTGGTTCACTTTGTACCATCTGGAAGTGTATTTGGCCTTGTGACCCCTCAGTTTCCCCATCTGTAAAATGGGGCCCTTACAGAGCCATGGGTCCCTGCTGAAAAGCTCCAGGGGGTTCTCTAGGCCATCCTGTTTCCTACCACTCCCTTCCTTCAGGTCGCCAGTCAGCTCAGCTGCTCGGCTGCCTTTTGGGCTCTTCGGTTCCTCTTTGGGACCTCTGTCTGGATGGTGCCACCACCTGTGGGTCACTGTATTTGTTCTTTGTCTCCACCAGACCCTGGAGAGAGAGTTTCAGGAAGCCTGTCCATCTCGGTCACACCTTCCCCAAGAGCAGTGCCTGGTGCTTAGGAGAAGCTCAGGACACGGGTGTGTGGAGGGGTGTGCATGCTTAGAAAGTGCCACCCAAGACCCGAACCCTTCAGCTACCTTCTGCACCAAAGGTGCAAGGCAGAGGAGGGCCCAGAGGTCACCCAGACACAGCCACAATCCCAGGATCAGGGCAGAAACCACCCTGTCCAAAAGGCTCAGAGGCAGCACGCATGGAGGGTAAGACCAGGTAGGCTCCATGGAGGAGGAAGACTGCGGCCAGACTTGGCCTGAGCCCAGACCACAGGACTTAGGAGAGTTTGTCGGTCTTGGGGCGGTGACTGGCAGGGGTGCCTACTGGGAGCACCTGGATGCACACCTCTAAGGGTCTCCAGCCTGGCAGCTGCACCCCACCCCTTGTCCATCAACCCAGTTCAAGGGCTGCACCGAGATCCCCAACCCGCCCCTGCAGGCTCCATGACCATAAGCCACCTTCCTCTCTGTCTCTGTCTCTCTCTGTCTCTCTCTCTCTCGTATCGTCAGGGTGTGTGTGCTTGCCGGAGGAGATAAGGAGATGGAGAGAGTGCATCCCCCGCAGTGGGCATGGTCATGCCACAATCCCATCTCCATTTCTCCATCCTGTTGGAATTTGGGGCCTCATGTGCGTGTACCTGGAGTCATTTTCAAGCCTCCAGGGTCGGGATTCGAACTGCGGTCAGCCATGTGGCATCCAGCTCCCTTAACCCCTAGGCTCCTGGGCCAGCCTGGCCTTCTCAACCCCTGTGTGCCAGCACACTCCCAATCTTGTTATAATGCTGTGAGCATCTTCACGCCTTCTCCCACATCCTCAGCCTTCTCCTCTCCGTTCACCCACCCCACCCCCTGCACCCACAGACTCCTGACCTCTGGGGAGCTCCCTCCGCACCCCTCCCCAGGACACCTTCGCAGTGAGTGTCCCTCCTCACCTCCCGACACCCCTTGAGCAGTCATGGCCGCCTAGGACTCACCTGGGGGTGGCACCACTCACCCTTGAGGGTCACCTCCTGTTGCACCAAAGCAGATTCCTGGGCCCTGCCACCGATGGAGACTACTGGTTTCTGAGCTCCGGGCAGGGCCCATCCTCATGAAGCCAGCTATGTCCTCCCTGGGCCTCCTGCCCACACTGGCTCCAGGGAGAAGGGGACACTCAGGGAGCAAGAAGCAAGAGGCTGGTCAGTGGGGACAGGGCCAGCCAGCACCGCTGCCCCTCTGGCCTGCAGTGGTTAGGGAAGGCGACACCTAGGGTCCAGGCTTCCTTGAGACTGAGACCCGGGCAGGAAGCCCCGTAAGTGGGGGAAGGCCTCAGATTCTGTCCGGAGCCCCACAGGCTGCCTCCGGCCCATCACCCCTGCCAGGTGCCTCCTCTCCACCTTGGCCCCGACACCAGAACCCCCACCCCCACCCCTGTGTGGCTTGGCCCTCACCCTTTGCTGCCAGCCCCTCCAGGCTGACTTCCCCTGGCGGGGGGGGGGGGGGGGGGGGGGGGAGCGTG
>NW_006203472.1:1057885-1062226 GCF_000334495.1 Tupaia belangeri chinensis | reverse complement strand
AGGGGAGAAGGAGGGGAGCCCGCCAGTGGACAGAGTAAGGGCGGGCTCAGGCCGTGCAAGCGGGTGTCTCCAGGCCTGCTCTGCGCCGCACAAACTTGTCTCCCAGGATTTTTCCACACGAAACACGTCTTCCAGGGAAGCAACCGGTCTGATGAGCTGGGCGCGGGCGTTCCCACCCCGCCCTCCCTGGCCCCCACAGTCCTGCCCGCAGAGCCGGGCCCGGGATGGAGCCCAGGACACCTCGGCCGACAGCAGTGGCCTCTGGGACGAGCCAGAGGGCCTGCAGGACCCAGACGACCAGCAGGGTAGGTCTCCCAACTCTGCCCCACCACCCCACCGCCTAACCCCAGGCTTCTCCTTGACCTTCTCTGGGACCTTCTCCTCCCCCTTTAGCCCCCACGTGGACCTTTGACCCTGCCCACTACCTGCCTGCTCCCCACCCCTCCCCACTATTTCTCCCATAATGCTGCCTCTTGACCCTGAGCCCCCAACACCCCTAAGCCTCAGCCCCCCTCTCCAGCAACCACCCCGATTAAGGCAAATGCCCTAGGGACCAGGGCAGGGTGGGGGCCCTGCAGGGAGGTGAGGGGTGGGAAGAGCCAGGCAGGGTCTGGGCCGAGGAGAGGAGTCAGGGTGGGAAGCCCAGGGGGCAGTTAAGGCTGCGCAGCTCCCCCTGCTCAGGGCCCCCTCAGTCAGCCGGGTCCTGTCTTGGACACCAGGCCTCACAGAGGGGGCCTCAGAGTGTGCTGGCACGCTCCAGAGACCTTCCGGGGATAAAGCCGCTTAGCTTGGGTTTCCCTGTCCGGGACACCCAGCGCCTGCCCACCCTCAGCACCCTCAGCACCCTAAGCACCCTCAGCCGGGCAGGCACAGACTTGAGTCCAGGCCCCTCTGAGTCAGCCCCCTGGGGCAGCCCCGCCTGCCCCCGCACCAGCCCGCCGTGGTGCCCTGACTCATATGCTGGGAACGGGCCTCCCACCCCACGGCCTGGGGGGCAGGCGCCGGGGAAGGGTGCCAGGGTCCCAGGAGCCAGAGAGGGCCAAGCCAGCCCTTTTGAAGCCTCTGCAGAGGTGCTGGGAGGAGGGCGCTGGGAGCTGTTCCAGGCCTGTAGGGCCCTGGAGCTCCAGCCTGCAGTCCTTTGTCCTCAGCTCCCTCCCAGAGCGCTGGCCCCTGGCACCACACCTGCCTCTGATACCAACCCCACCAGGGCTGGGTCGCCTCAGAGGCCGCTTGGTCCTAGGAGCTACCTAGCGCCCCCAGCCCACCGGGGGTCAGGAGGCAGGCCATCTTCTCCCTCGCGGGCTCTCAGCCCGCCCTTAACGCTCCAGTACACCCCACTCACACCAAGAGCTCACAACAGGAGGGTCAAGACCCCTGTGGCCTTGTCCTGGGACAGGGCCAGGAGGCAGGGAGGCTCTGAGACCCCAGGCCACGCCGGGCCCGTGCTTCCGGCAGATTCCACCTTAAGCAGACGGCAGCCCCTCCCTCCCACCTGGCCCAGGTGTCCCCGCCCCCAGCTGAGTTCTGGGCTGGGCAGGCTCCTGTCTCCTGGCCGGCTCTGGGCGCGGCCAGCGGGGAGGGGACTTCTCCGGGGACAGGGCCTCAAGGGACAAGACGGTGAAGACAGTTCAGGCTGGAGGCTACCGCCGGAGAGGTCCAGGCCAGACGGGCCCGGCCAGGCACGCCGGCCGCCATGCAGGACGGTAACTTCCTGCTGTCGGCCCTGCAGCCTGAGGCTGGCGTGTGCTCCCTCGCACTGCCCTCGGACCTGCAGCTGGACCGCCGGGGCGCTGAGGGGCCGGAGGCCGAGCGGCTACGGGCAGCCCGAGTCCAGGAGCAGGTTCGTGCCCGCCTCCTGCAGCTGGGCCAGCAGCCACGGCACAATGGAGCCGTTGAGGCGGAAGGCACGGCCCCGGTGGCCAGAGGTAGGCTAAGCCGCCCGGGGGGCACCAGGTGGGGAAGAGGAGGCAGGGGGGATGGCAGTGGCAGAGGTGGCCGCGGGGGGCGTGGTGCGAGGGGCAGAGGCCGCAGAGGCCGGGCTCTGGGGTTCAGCTCCCTGACTCACTGAGGCCCTGCACTGAGTCACCGCCCCGCCCCAACGAGCGTGGGGAGACGCCATGGGTGGGGCGTCCCACCCCAGCAGGGACCCCTGGGTCCCTGGGACAAGGCTGGCTGGGCCTCACCTGCCCCCTGGGCCTTGAGCCCTCCCTGTGGGAGACAGAGCACAGGCCAGGCCCATCCGTTGGTAAACCCGGAACACGCACCTGCTTGGCCCCATGGAACACAAGCTCACACAGCACAGACCCTCGGGCTCCAGAGGCCTTACCACCAGCCCCTTAGTCCCCAAACGAGCACAACAGAAATGGGCGAGAGGTGTCTGGGAAACCCTGAACAAGAGCCAGGGCCTGTCTGGACCAGGGACTCCCTGTGGAATTGCTGGAGGCAGGCGTGCCAGAGTGCCCCAGATACTCGGTGAGAACAGCAGGTTGGGGTGCTCCTCGTGCCGGCCAGGCCCTGAATGCTGGCCCTGCTGGGGGAGCGTGCTAGAGGATCACGCTGACGGGAGCGCAGGGCGGTCATTCTAGAAATGCCATTTCCTCCCCTGCCAGGGACAGCAACAGGGATTCAGGCTAGACAGTGAGACGGACTTCCC
This sequence comes from Tupaia belangeri chinensis, assembly GCF_000334495.1. Taxonomy (NCBI): domain Eukaryota; kingdom Metazoa; phylum Chordata; class Mammalia; order Scandentia; family Tupaiidae; genus Tupaia; species Tupaia belangeri. The sequence goes on along the minus strand of NW_006203472.1, from coordinate 1,059,573 downwards.
ACAACCTCAGGGCCCAGACCTCTGTCCACACTGGCCCATGTGACATTTAGAGGGACCTTTCCCAGGACTGGCCTCCAGGCACCAGCCAGGGGGAGAGGGGTCAGCCATCAGAGACCTGGATGCAGGGTCCTCCCTGGGCCTCAGCCTTGCTGGTGACCAGGGGTCATGGGTGGAGGAGGATGCAGGGAGGGGTTAATTACCGCTTTGACCCCCCTGCCAATTAGGGGAGGATTATAATTTGGGCGTGGAGTAAGGTCCCCAGGCTGGGTCTTACTAGCGTCAAAGGGTTAATAGCCCCTGCCCAGAAGCCCCATTAACCAGGGTGGGTCTGGGCAGCATGCTGGGTGGGGAGTCCCCTATTCCATCTGGCTCCACCCCCTGCCCTGCACCCTCACCTGGAGCCTCTTTAACCAAGTTGTTCTGCGCAGGCCTCCAGCCCGAGGGCCCTTCCTATGAGCAGGGACCCTGGTGGAGGCCAGACCCTCCCCGGTCCCTGCCTCGGCATCACCCGGTCACCACTGCACCCCAGGCCGCCCCTGCTTTGTCTTGGATTCAGCCCTTACCCAGTGGATCTTGGATGGTCTATTTTCTAGCTGCCTGCCCCCCACCAGCTACACCCCAACTTTCTGCCCCCTGTGCACCCGCCCACGCACCCACCCAAGTGCCCATTGGCCTTCCTCCCATGGCCCTCCCTCCCATGGCCCTCACTGCCCCTTCCCTCCGTCCCTTCATTCTCTCAAACAGCCAATCAGCCTTCCCTGTCTCCTCCCACCCGTCTCTCCACCCTCCTGCCCCCCGCCATCCACCCACCCGCCTCTCTGTCCACTCACTGTGGAGTCGGGCTGATGTTGTGGCTCTCGGCTTACGTGTGGCTTCATGGGGCAGGTGTGGTCCCTGCCTCAGGCTCTGCCAGGTGGGAGAGGGCACTGCCCAGCAGGGCAGACTGGTCGAGGGAGATTACGTGTCCTAAGCCGGGGCAGTGCCACTCCCCCGTGACTGCAGTACACATGGGGTCTGGGCACAGGGGAACTCTGAGGAGGTCAGTGTGTGCTGGGGCAGGCCGAGCTGGCTTCCTGGAGGAGGCGGCCAGGTCAGTGGGTGAGCGCATCTGTTCTCCTGCGGCAGAAGGGGCAGTTGGAGGTGGGACAGTGGGGACTGGACCACCAGGGCTAATGCTGGGTGAGAGACGAGGCTATGGCAGGGACGGGGACATGGCCTCCCTGCCCTGGGGTCACAGAGGGATGCCTGGCAGAGGGGAGGCGGGATGCAGTACATAGCCGTCTCTCCACAGGCACGTCCAGAGCGCAGTACCACACCCTGCAGTCTGGCTTCAGCTCCCGCTCCCAGGGCCTGAGCGGGGACAAGACCTCGGTGAGTGATGGGAGCCATCTGAGTGGGGACAGTGAGCTCTGCCATCCAGACGAAGCAGGGGGCTCCACGGTGAGGCTCCAGGCACCCCCTTACTGCTCTCCTCCTGCCCGCAGACCTTCCGGCCCATCGCCAAGCCAGCCTATAGTCCAGGCTCCTGGTCCTCCCGCTCAGCTGTGGACCTGAGCGGCAACCGGAGGCTCAGCTCCGCCCCCAACGGCGGCAGTGCCTTTGGGGCTGTGGGGTACGAGGGCGCCCAGCCCAGCCCCGCCATGCCCGCCCGGCCCATGTCCTTCCACGAGCGGGGCGGGGCGGGCTGG
>NW_006203472.1:1056395-1057566 GCF_000334495.1 Tupaia belangeri chinensis | reverse complement strand
CCAGCCTGCCGGACACTGGCCCCCTGCCAGACATGCGTGGGCTGGACAGCTACATGGGCCACCGCACTCTGCAAAGGCTCAGCAGCGGGTGAGCCAGCTGGGCCTGGCATGGGAGGGGGCTGCTGCCATGGTCCTGGCCTGACCCCAGGCCAGCCTGACCGCTGACCCCTGGCTCTGCAGCTTCGATGATATCGACCTGCCTTCCGCAGTCAAGTACCTCATGGCCTCAGACCCCAACCTGCAGGTGCTGGGCGCCGCCTACATCCAGCACAAGTGCTACAGTGACGCCGCGGCCAAGAAGCAGGTGACTGCCCTGCTGTGAACCCTCCCTATGCGTGGTGACCACTCCGCTGGCCCCTGAACGCCCCTCACGAGCACCCTCAGCAACCGCCATCTCACACTCCTCATTGCCCCAGCTGACTGGGCAGATCCCACCTGTCCAGAGCGTCCTCAGCAGAGGCAGGAGGGGACCTGCACCTGTATGCACACGGCTGCACCGCCTGCCACACCCGCCCGCTCTGCTTCACACGTACACATATACATACACCGCCGTCTCCTGTGTCCACACCCCGGGTCTGTCTGCATGTGCCCGACACACGCCCATATCTGCACACAGCTGTGCACACCTGCACACGCCTGTACCGTCTCTGCACACCTGTGCCAATGCCCACGCGCCTGTGTCCGCAGGCCCGCAGCCTTCAGGCAGTGCCTAGGCTGGTGAAGCTCTTCAACCACGCCAACCAGGAGGTGCAGCGTCACGCCACGGGCGCGATGCGCAACCTCATCTATGACAACGCGGACAACAAGCTGGCCCTGGTGGAGGAGAACGGTATCTTCGAGCTGCTGCGGACGCTGCGTGAGCAGGATGATGAGCTACGCAAGAACGTCACAGGTGCCAGCCCCTCCCCACCGCCCTGCACCACCTCCGCCCTGCCCCCGTTGCCTGCCTCTCTAGCCTGTCCCCTTCTCTTGCCTAGCCGCACCTCCACCTGCCTTACCTCCCAGCCTGGCTCCTGCCCCCGACTGGCCCCCTTCCCTGCCTGGCGCCCTTCTCTGTCACCCCAGTCTGTCCTTGCTCCTCCCCACTGTCCCCTCCTCCTCCCTTTGCCTTTCTGTCCCTTTCTCTCTCTCTCTCTCTCTCTCTCTCTTTTTTTTTTTTTTTTCTATAGGC
>NW_006203472.1:1052600-1054330 GCF_000334495.1 Tupaia belangeri chinensis | reverse complement strand
CCGCAATCCCTTCTCCTCCATTCTCCTCTCAGGATCTTGGGCACGCACGCACAGGTTCCCAGCATGAGTTTAAGCCACTGGGTCTGGAACTCAAACTGCGGTCGACTACATAGGAGTCCAGTGACATAGCCATTATGCTAACTGCTGGTCCTGTCTGTCCTTTCATTTTTCAAAAAAGTTTTCCAGATGACTTGGGGGGAAGAGAGAGAAAGAGTGAGACGCACCCCCACGGGGCCACAATCCCTTCCCCTTCACTCTCCTTTCGGAATCTTGGGCACACACATGTGCCTGGCGCATGGTCAGCCAGGTGACACAGCCGCCTTAATGGCTGGCCAGGGGCCGACCGGCTCTCTGCCCTCTTGGCCCTCTCCCTGTCCTGCCTCATCTCGCCCAGCAGCTCCCTTGTGGCCTTGTGGTGCCACCCCCACCCCAGGCTCTTGTCCCACCAGTGTCATCCTCTGCGTGGCCCCATCCCTATAACCCCAAAGGCCACACTTGGGGTCTCCCCAGTAGGGCTTTAGGTGGGGCACAAGACACCTGGCGGCCCCAGGACAGTGGGGGCAGCTGGGCCGGCCCTGACTCAGGCATGGCCCGCACAGGGATCCTGTGGAACCTGTCGTCCAGCGATCACCTGAAGGACCGTCTGGCACGGGACACACTGGAGCAGCTCACGGACCTGGTGCTGAGCCCCCTGTCGGGGTCCGGCGGCCCCCCGCTCATCCAGCAGACCGCCTCTGAGGCCGAGATCTTCTACAACGCCACAGGCTTCCTCAGGTGCGGGGGTGGGGCGCAGTGGGTGAGTCCATGGGGAGGGAGCCAGGTGCCCAGGGCGCCAGGTGCCAGGGACAAGAGGAGGAGATGGGGAGGCCAGGAAGCAGCTTCCATCTGAGAAGTGGGTGCCAGGCAAGCACGGGGGCTAGGCAGGCCAGGTGTGGCCACCAGGTGGGGCTGTAATCAGCGTCAGCAGACTGGGGGCTGCAGGCCGGGGCTTCCTTAAACCAGGGACTCCATCTGACATTCCCAACTCCCCCAGCTGCAAGAGCAGACTAGGGGGCGAGTGTGCAGGGGCTGGCCTAGTCTGCGTGGGGAAGGGATCCGGGATCCGTGCTCAGGAGTCTCAGCCGAGGACAAGGACTTGAGACCGCGTGTCCCTGGGTCTCTGTGTGGGGGCCCTGTCAGGGAGCCTCTATCTGGGGTCCCTGAAGGGTTCTGGCCATGTCTTTGGGGGGGGCACTCTGCCTGGAGTCCCCATGACAGGGTCTCTGCCTAGGATCCCCGGGGGCTGTCCCCAGACTTCTGTGAGGCGGTCTCTGCCCCAGGTCCTGGGGAGGGCTCTGATCTGCCTCCATCCCCAGGAACCTCAGCTCAGCCTCTCAGGCCACTCGCCAGAAGATGCGCGAGTGCCACGGGCTGGTGGACACCCTGGTCACCTACATCAACCATGCCCTGGAAGTGGGCAAGTGCGAGGACAAGGTGAGGGGCTGCCAGCGCCGAGGGGGCCCAGGGGCTGCGGCCCGCTCTGACCCCTCCCGCGTCCTCTGCAGAGTGTGGAGAACGCCGTGTGCGTGCTGAGGAACTTGTCCTACCGCCTGTACGACGAGATGCCGCCCTCGGCCCTGCAGCGGCTGGAGGGCAGGGGCCGCAGGGACCTGGCGGGGGCGCCGCCTGGCGAGGTGGTGGGCTGCTTCACGCCGCAGAGCCGGCGGCTGCGCGGGGGGGGTACAGGGCGG
>NW_006203472.1:1045787-1052165 GCF_000334495.1 Tupaia belangeri chinensis | reverse complement strand
GGGGTGGACAGGAGCAGGGGGACCCAGCTTGGCCCTACGGCCCCCTGCTGACGCTCTCACCCCACGCCCAGCTGCCACTCACAGCTGACACGCTCACCTTTGCTGAGGTGTCCAAGGACCCCAAAGGCCTGGAGTGGCTGTGGAGCCCCCAGATCGTGGGGCTCTACAACCGGCTGCTGCAGCGCTGTGAGCTCAACAGGCACACGACCGAGGCGGCCGCAGGGGCCCTACAGAACATCACCGCGGGCGACCGCAGGGTGAGTGTCCCCGGCCTGGCCAGTGTGGGGTAGGAGGGGCAGAGGACAGAAGCCTGCTCCTTGGAGCTTACAGCCTGTTGGAGGAGGGACCATGGACAGGCGCAAAGCACAGGAGCAAAACTGCCCAGTGTGCCGTGTGGGACAGCAGCTGACCGGGCCTGCAGGGCCAGTGGGCAGGGCTTGTCTAGGGCAGCCAGGAGCCCTGAGGTCAGCGTCCCGGGGCTGGGCCTTGAGCCCGTGAGGAGCTAGATTCTGCCCGGACAGGAAGGTCTGAGCAGAGCAGAGGCATCCCATGAGGTGGAGCGGGGCAGAGCCTGGCTTGAGATCCCCATGAGCTGGAGCGGGGGTAGGGAGGAGCAGCCTGGACGGCCAGCCTGGGGCCCAACCCACTCTCGCTGACTCCCCCAACACACGCAGTGGGCAGGCGTGCTGAGCCGCCTGGCGCTGGAGCAGGAGCGCATCCTGAACCCCCTGCTGGACCGTGTCCGGACCGCTGACCACCACCAGCTGCGCTCACTGACGGGTCTCATCCGAAACTTGTCCCGGAACGCCAGGAACAAGGACGAGATGTGTGAGTTGGGTGGCCCCGGTGTGCACTCTGCCGACGCTCCGCGCAGCTCCATGTCTCTGCCCGGTAGTGCTCTCCTCGCTAGCTGAACCAGATGTGGCAGTCAAGCATGCTGGCTCCCTGGGGGAGGCAGGGGACCTAAGGGGCTGAGATAGCCATGAATGGGGCACAGACTGACCTCCCCCGACCTTCGGCAGCTACAAAGGTGGTGAGCCACCTGATCGAGAAGCTCCCTGGCAGTGTGGGTGAGAAGTGTCCCCCAGCCGAGGTGCTGGTCAACATCATAGCTGTGCTCAACAACCTGGTGGTGGCCAGCCCCATCGCAGCCCGAGACCTGCTCTACTTCGATGGGCTTCGAAAGCTCATCTTCATCAAGAAGAAGAGAGACAGGTGAGGGCTGACCTGATCCCGGGCGTCCTCCGTCCCCTCTGCCTCATGGCCACCCTCCTGAATTGCCCCCTCCTCCAGCCCTGACAGCGAGAAGTCCTCCCGGGCAGCCTCCAGCCTCCTGGCCAACCTGTGGCAGTACAACAAGCTCCACCGGGACTTCCGGGCGGTATGTCCATGTCCCAGGGAGCAGGCAGGACCGTGGGCAGTGGGATTGGCCACAGAGAAACACAGGCCCCATGTGGAGCAGACCTGGGACCCAGAGGCGAGGGGTCTGGGCCGTGTGCAGCCACAGCGGGGAGGGCGGGCAGGCAGATGTACACCCTGACCCCGGCCTCCTTTCCACTGCAGAAAGGCTATCGCAAGGAGGACTTCCTGGGCCCATAGGCGAGGCCTCCTGGAGGAGCAGAAGGTGATGTGGCCTGCCTCCGAGGACCAGGCTCGGTCCAGGCTGCTTGCCAGCCTAGCCTGAAGAAGGCCGATGCCCAAGGGGCTTCTCACTGGAGCCCTGTGTGCACCTTCAAGGGGCCTGGGCCACAAGGAGGGGACAGAGGCTTGGAGCTGGGGACTTGGCTTCTGCAGGGCAGGGGGTGGGGCAGGGCTTGAGGCTGCTCTGGTGCATGGGGTGGTGAGCTGGTCACTTTGGCAGAGGTAAGGCTGCCGGAGACCTGGCAGTGCCTCTGCTCAGCCCACGCTAATAAAGGTGGTTATGAACTCAGCCGCAGCTTCCCTGGCTCATCTGACCCAGGAAGTCTGACCCTGGGGTGCCTGCAGTGTCCCCAGACACACCTGCCTCTGATGACACACCCCCTTGAGATTCCCAAGCCTGCAGGGCCAGTGGGCAGGGCTTGTCTAGGGCAGCCAGGAGCACTGAGGTCAGCGTCCCGGGGCTGGGCCTTGAGCCCGTGAGGAGCTAGGTTCTGCCCGGACAGGAAGGTCTGAGCAGAGCAGAGGCATCCCATGAGGTGGAGCGGGGCAGAGCCTGGCTTGAGATCCCCATGAGCTGGAGCGGGGGTAGGGAGGAGCAGCCTGGACGGCCAGCCTGGGGCCCAACCCACTCTCGCTGACTCCCCCAACACACGCAGTGGGCAGGCGTGCTGAGCCGCCTGGCGCTGGAGCAGGAGCGCATCCTGAACCCCCTGCTGGACCGTGTCCGGACCGCTGACCACCACCAGCTGCGCTCACTGACGGGTCTCATCCGAAACTTGTCCCGGAACGCCAGGAACAAGGACGAGATGTGTGAGTTGGGTGGCCCCGGTGTGCACTCTGCCGACGCTCCGCGCAGCTCCATGTCTCTGCCCGGTAGTGCTCTCCTCGCTAGCTGAACCAGATGTGGCAGTCAAGCATGCTGGCTCCCTGGGGGAGGCAGGGGACCTAAGGGGCTGAGATAGCCATGAATGGGGCACAGACTGACCTCCCCCGACCTTCGGCAGCTACAAAGGTGGTGAGCCACCTGATCGAGAAGCTCCCTGGCAGTGTGGGTGAGAAGTGTCCCCCAGCCGAGGTGCTGGTCAACATCATAGCTGTGCTCAACAACCTGGTGGTGGCCAGCCCCATCGCAGCCCGAGACCTGCTCTACTTCGATGGGCTTCGAAAGCTCATCTTCATCAAGAAGAAGAGAGACAGGTGAGGGCTGACCTGATCCCGGGCGTCCTCCGTCCCCTCTGCCTCATGGCCACCCTCCTGAATTGCCCCCTCCTCCAGCCCTGACAGCGAGAAGTCCTCCCGGGCAGCCTCCAGCCTCCTGGCCAACCTGTGGCAGTACAACAAGCTCCACCGGGACTTCCGGGCGGTATGTCCATGTCCCAGGGAGCAGGCAGGACCGTGGGCAGTGGGATTGGCCACAGAGAAACACAGGCCCCATGTGGAGCAGACCTGGGACCCAGAGGCGAGGGGCCTGGGCCGTGTGCAGCCACAGCGGGGAGGGCGGGCAGGCAGATGTACACCCTGACCCCGGCCTCCTTTCCACTGCAGAAAGGCTATCGCAAGGAGGACTTCCTGGGCCCATAGGCGAGGCCTCCTGGAGGAGCAGAAGGTGATGTGGCCTGCCTCCGAGGACCAGGCTCAGTCCAGGCTGCTTGCCAGCCTAGCCTGAAGAAAGCCGATGCCCAAGGGGCTTCTCACTGGAGCCCTGTGTGCACCTTCAAGGGGCCTGGGCCACAAGGAGGGGACAGAGGCTTGGAGCTGGGGACTTGGCTTCTGCAGGGCAGGGGGTGGGGCAGGGCTTGAGGCTGCTCTGGTGCATGGGGTGGTGAGCTGGTCACTTTGGCAGAGGTCAGGCTGGGGGGGACGTGGTCCACGCTAATAAAGGTGGAAATGAACTCAGCCGCAGCTTCCCTGGCTCATCTGACCCAGGAAGTCTGACCCTGGGGTGCCTGCAGTGTCCCCAGACACACCTGCCTCTGATGACACACCCCCTTGAGATTCCCAATGTCATCTTCCTCACTGGGAGGAAGGTGTCCAGGAGAGGGGGGCTGGCAATACAGGGCCGAGAGGGTAGAGACAGGAAGACGGCAGGGCCAGCCTCAGGGCCACATGAGGCAGGCACGGCAGGGCTGGGACCACACGAGCAGCGGTGACAGAGGCGGTGCTGCCTGAGTGGTACGCACCTCTCTGCCCACCCCAGATGCCCAGCAACCTCGGCCCGGCCCCCTGCACCTAGAGGTCTCCTGGCCAGGGGCTCTCACGGAGGATCCGGGTCACTACCCACCTCACTCAGAGGCAGGACACGTGGTTGTAAAGCTGCCGGTGACATTTTTACAACAAAAAGCTTCAGCAAAGCTTAAGACTCAAGGTCTCTGAGGGGGGCTGTCTCCACCTGGATCGTTTGGGATTGGAGTGAGCGCCAATTTCCAACTAGGGGCCAGTCAGGGAGACCCAAGGAGGTTACCTGCAAGGGACATGCTGAGCTGGCTCAGGACAGAGGATGGAGAGAGAGCAGATTTGGTGACAGAGTGATGGCGAGGATAAGAAGGGACAGGTGGAAGGGCCAGAGAATCTGAGCAAAAAGAAGCCTGGGGTGCTCCGCTCAGGGCGCTGCGGGGCCCCTCTTGCCCCAGGAGAGGAGCACGAGGCCGAGGCAAAATCCAAAAGGACTTTATTTTCTGGCACTAGGAGGGGCCCAGGCCCACACTCCTTCCCTGAGAGTCCCAAGGCCACAGGCAGAGGTCCTTTTTTTTTCAGAGAAAGGACCTCCCTGATCCTGTCCTCCAGCTGTCCCTGGAGGCCCAGCACCAGGGCAAGGGAGAGGGGGCTACACGTCGTCCTCAGACACCAGGCAGTAAAAGTCCGTGCGGACACCGTAGTTTCGGGAGCCAAGGTCCGAGACGTCCACCTCGCTGCTCCGGCTGTCCCCCAGCGAGACCCCACTCCCGGGCGGTGGAACTGATGGCTCCCCAAAGACTGGCCTTCGGACACCTGGGGAGGAGGTAGGAATCGGAGGCCTGAGGCTGGGCTGCCCACAGTCTGCCTCCACCAGGACCCGCTGCCAGAGCCACTCGGTGCTCACCCCTCTGCCACAGTGGCATTTCAGTCCGAGAAGTTCCCACGCTGGCCCCAGGCTGAGCAGCTCCAGGGGAGGAGCTCAGGGAGGAGCTGCTGGGACAGAGGAGGTCAAGTCCCCGACTGGGGACAGTTCCTAACACCTCTCCTCTCTGCCCTGTGCTGTCCACCCTCCACCCCAGGCCAGCATCTCTAGCCAGGGGTGGGGCTGAGGAGGCCTACCCAGGTCTCCCTCAGGGTCAGGGTCCAGCTCCGGGTCCAGGCTCCCGCCCTCAGGGATGCGGCCTCGGACAATCAGCATGGGATCCTTGTCATCCTGCAGTTGTGTCTGGGGGTCCCCCTCCACCGGCCTGTACTGCATCTTCCGGGGTAGCGCCAGCTGCAGTTCTTTCCAAAACTCAGAAGAAGGCGTCTGGGGACCAGGTTGGGGCAGTCGGCAATGCGCGAACTCGTGTGGGGTGCAAATGGGCAGCCCATGGCCGCCTGGCCCCAAAGAGCGCCTGGCCTTTGATGCTGAACCACAACCCGTTGGTCCCACCAGACAGCCTCCGTCCCGAGCTGGGGCACAGCCCAGCTCTGCTCACACCCCGTGCTCCAGCGCCTCCCCACAAGCCCCTCCGCACCACAGAGCCAGGCCTCCAGAGCAGCAGCGTCACCAGGTGGCGGTGCTGGCGCAGCAGGCGGAGCGCAGGATGCACCGGGTCGCGCCGCTGGCCCTCGAAGGTGATGAAGATGGGTCTGCGCGTGAGCTCCAGCAGCCGGCACAGGCCCTCCCTGCGGAGGTGGCCGTCCGGGGGGCGCGGCTGGGGCCCACCCAACCCCGCGCGGGACCCACCGGAAGCTGTGGCTGCACCAGGGCCGGCCTAGGAAGGCGTCTGAAAGCACCACGATGAGGCGCCGGCAGCGGCTCAGGTTCACCAGGAGGTCGGCGGAGGGCTCTGCGGGGACCCGGAACGAAGAGCAAAGGACGGGATGAGCCACTGGGCAAGGCCTGGTGGCGTGGCCTAGAGGCAGGGCCTCGGGACTCAACGGGCGACGGTGGGGAAGGTGGGCGGGGCGGGATGAGCGATGCGAGGCCTCGGGGGCGGGGCGAGGGGCGAGCAGGACAAGCGGTAAGGGCGGGGCTACCTGCACGCGGCAAGAGATCGCGGTCGTCCAGGAAGAGCTTGTAGCCACGACGCCGCTCCAGCTGCGGCTTCAGGATGAAATTGACGAACTTACGGTCCTCGGGGCAGTCGCTATAGGAGACGTAGGCGTCGTAGAGCTTCCCGTCTGCGGACAGCGACCGATCAGAGCTGCTGCTTCCATGGCCTTGGCGCGTAGTTACCCACCCCAACCACCACCACCACCCTCCCCGGGTCCCCAGTGCCCAGTCTTGGCTTCCCCAAGCCATCCCAACTCTTCTGCTCACCCCAGCCCCTAGCCCCACGGTGACACCTCTTTATATGGGCTGTGCATGCCAGAGCCCTCCAGAACTAAAGCTTCCTTTCCCCCACCTCTGAAGCCACCTCCGCTTGCAGGAAGGAATCCCCCCAGCATGCACGGGTCATCTCCACCTCCCCACGCACCATTCACCTCCACCTCCCCGTAGGCGTCTTGGTACCAGAGCAGGACGTTCAGGCGACACTTGACATAGAGCAGAGCAGCCAGCAGCAGGGGCAGAAA
>NW_006203472.1:1038740-1044932 GCF_000334495.1 Tupaia belangeri chinensis | reverse complement strand
GCCGTTTTTCAGCCACTGGACTGGAGGCCAGGGGCAGTGGGACCCAGAGACCACCAAGGCTGTGCAGTTCAGAGCGACTGCACTGCCTAGGGCGGGCCCCAGGACCTGGTCTTCAGCTGGGTAGAGGAAGTTGGGGGCCCTGTCACAGACACCTGCAGAGAGAAGACAGCAGGTCAGCCACGCTGGGATGCTGGGTTCCCTCCTCATCCAAAGACGGTAAATAAGGGGGGGGAGGGGCATGTGTGTTGCTTGGTGGTTACACCATGTCCTCCCACAGATCTCACGGGGAGAGGCCCAGTGCCCGGCATGTCTTCCCCAGCAGTGGTGCATCGTGTGTGTCCCACCTGCCCTGGGCGTAGGAGAGATTAGCGTGGAAAGTAGCAGCCAGACATGGCTGAGCTGGCTCATCCTGGCCACAAGGGGCCCACTGTCCCCCAGCTGAGCAGGACATGAGTCCAGCCCCCACATTTATCACGTGCATCTGTTGCCCACTCTGGGTGATGCTATGATTCCCATGCCAGAGGTGAGGCTGGCCACTGCACCCCTCAGTCTGGCCCGCCTCTACTGGGGGGCTACCAGGAATGTGGGCACCCATGGGTTTGGGGACTCAGGTGCTGAGCACGCTGGTACCTTCACTCAGAGCCTGAAATTCTGGGCCCTGCTACTTCTGGCCCAGGCAAGCCCTCCCCATCCCACTGAGGTCTGAACTTCTTGTCTTTAAAACAGGGAGGTCATGGGGCCAGCTGGTGGCATGGTGGTTGGGGCACTGGATTCCCACATGGTCAACTGTGGTTCAAGTCCCAGACCCAATAGCTTGCTCTCTCTCTTTCTCTCTCTCTTGCTCTCTCTCTGGTGAGCACACATGCCCTATAGCAAATTTGAAATAATAATAAAATTAAAGTAAATAATTACTTTTTAAAAATCAGGGAGGTCAGAGGAGCAGACCACCTCCATCTTGGTTGAGTGGCCTCCTACTCGCCTACACCTACCTAGCCCGCCCTTGGTGGCCTCCCACAGTGCCCACCACTGGTGTTCTGGGTACTACTGACTCCTGTAAGCCTGGCCTGGAGGTCCTGGGCAGCAAAGGGCTCAGGACCCGTCCTCACTCACCACCTGCCTGGCTTCAAGACCAAGGGCCATCAGGATGGGGAGCTGAGGCCTTTGTACCCCTGGCCTGTAGCCGAGCGCAGAGTTAAGAGCAGAGAGCTTGGAGCGGAACCAACCTGAGGGACAGGAGGTGGAGTGGGGACCCAGGCCTGTCCCCTCTGGATCCCCCTACCTGCCATGATTGGCTGGGGCCTCCTCCGAGCAGGATACGCAGCGGTGCCACCCTGGTTCCACGGGCTCCTTGGCTAGGCAGCGTGATCCACCAAGGGCCAGACTCTTCTCTGTCCTTGTGGCTGACTGGGTGGGGGGTCAGAGGCGGCCGCCATTCCCAGGGAAAAGTTAAGGAGGAACAGGATGAGTTAACCAGTAACTGCTGGCCACAGACACCACCTGACCAGCCTCTGACCAGCCTCTGACCAGCCTGGGGGTGCAGCAGGGTGTGTGTGGCACTCTGCCTGTGTCCTGTGTGACCTGTCAGTACCCAGGAGGTTGCAGACCAAGGTGTAGGTCAGAGTGGCCGTAGGTTTGTCCAGTGGTCACTCTGATACCCCAGTCTCTTACCAGATGTCCTCGTGGAAGATGTCACAGCTTCTGTTGTCCAATGGCAGCCCATCTTTTAGCCACCAGACTGAAGGCCAAGGACAATGGGGCCCAGGGAGCACCCAAGCCTCTTACACGTGGCCAGAATGGGCACCCTCTCACATGACCCAGGAGGGCATGGACCACTTCTGAGGCCAGGACCACGTTCACCTGCCCCAGGGCTACCCGGGGTGCAGTGGACAAGCACCCAGTGGGGACTTCATCTCACTCGGTAGCAACTGGCTTCAGCCAGCTGTTCCTGCACCAGGGCCACCACATGTAGGCCCTGAGGGCACTGGGGATATGTGTGGTGTGTCCCTCTCCAGGTGCTTAGCTGCCTGACTCTGGCCCTTGCTTGGTCCCAACTATAGGTTTTGTTCCAGATGCAGTCGTGCATACCTATATGGGTGTGGACGCATCACCTGTGGACACCCCGGGGCTGGGCCAGGCCCTGAGCTTGTCCAAGCAAGAACAACGGGGGCAGCTCCAAGGAGCCTCATGGGCACCCTTTTTCTGGTCGTCCTGTGTCCCCTCCATCACCAGCCTTGTCATTTCCAAACTCGTCCACACTGTGCCATCTGGTTTTCTAGGGGCCCCAGGCCGCTCTGTTATGCAGAGTCTGAGACCATTCCCAGCACACCGGCAGCAGCTACACCCCTCGGGTCTGGGGACTCGAAAGCTCTGTGTGATAGGCCATGAGGAGGAGGTGCCCTGATCCTCTTCCTTAGCAGCCCAGGGTCCTAAAGGTCCCCTCCTCCCTGGGGGGCTGGGGAGGGCAGGTTCACGCTGTTCATCCAACCAACCATCCAACCAACGTTTCCTGAGCACTTACTCGCCTCCCTGCTGAGAGTACATTAGCCTGCCCGGCCACTGCCTCTGCAGGGTTTATGCACAGCCAGCAGCCCCAGGTCTGGCTGGGCTGCAAGTTCCTCCAGGTCTGGTGGACATGAGGCACATTCCCCTAGGGGCTGGCAAGGGGGCCTTCCAGAAGCCCTTTGGGACAGAGGGCAGAAAAGTCCTTGAAGCAGGAGACCCTCTCACTGAAGGGCTGTAGAAGACACACCTCCTTGGGCAACTAACCCATCACCGTGTGCCCTGCAGATCCCAGGGGGTTCCCTGCAGTGGCCCCTCAATGTTCACAGAATCAGAAGACTTTGAACCCCTGCAGAGGTGGCCCCCTAAAGTCAACACTGAACTGCCAAGATATGAGCACAGGGGTAGGGTCAGAAGGTGCCCTCCCCTGCCAATTTCTCCCTTCATCCCCTACCCCCTTCACCCTTCCCTGCAACCCTCCCTTCACTCTCCCCTGCATACTCTGCTGTACCTTCTCCACCTACACACCCTACCCTGCACCCTCTCCCCTGTCTGCTCTCCCCTGAACACCCTTCTGCACCCTCTTCATCTGCACACCTTGCCCCTGCACACCTCTTGCACCTTCTACCTTGTACACCTGCCCTTCTCCCCTGCACACTCTCTTGCATACCACCTGTACCCTCTTCCCGCATACCCTACCTTTACATCCTGCTGCACCCTCTCCTCTGCATACCCTGCCCCTGCCCCCTCTCCCACGTGCCCTCTGCATCCTCTCCCCCTGCACACCCTGCCCCTGCGCCGTCTCCCCTGCACTCCCTGTGCACACACAGCCCTCTGGCTCATGCACATACACACTGAGCTCCATCCTCAGCCCATTTGTACGTGTGGAACTCCCACACAGCGTATTTCCGCCCTGCACTCCCCCACTACCACCGAACAGCTCGAGCCGCACACTCGCCGCACACACCTCCCAGCACACAGCACACAGAGCGGACCGGGCCAAGCGTCCTGCAGCTCCCGGGGCACCTCGCACCCACCCTTGGCGCCCTGCCGCAGTAACAGCGTCCTGCTCCTCCTCACTCTCATAGGCACACTCATGCATGCACCCTACATGCAAGGCCTCCCCTCTGCCTGCCCTGGCTCCAAAGACAGGCCCCGATGAGACCACGCAGGCTCGCTCAGAGCAGCAGGGAGGGCAAAGTCACCTGGTTCCAGCTCTTTCTTCCTGGAGGACGACGTTGGTCATTGCGGCCATCAGTGTGCTTCTGAGAGCAAAATCTCCCTGAGCCGGGCCCCCCGAAGGGGCCACAGCACCGAGGCTGCCCCAGATGCACCCCTGAGCACTGGGAGGACCTGGCTTTTGTTTATGTATGCTTTAGTCCCCTGTAGTTTCCTGGCCTTGCAGTCACATCCTCTCCTGAACCTAAACCCCACCCAGGCACCCACCCCTTCCCCTGGTGGCGGGCGGGCAGTTGGTGGCTCTTCCTGTAGCAGTGAGTCAGGCTCCTTCCTCCGGGCCCGCCCCAGCCCACCCAGACGCTGCGCTTCCTTGTACTAGTGTGTGTGGGAGGTGTGCTCCGAGGGGCAGGGGTCTGGGGCAACGTGTGGGGCTCCTGGGACAGACACCCCTGCCAGGGCCACCCTGCACACGCACACAGAGGGCAGCTGGGCAGTGGGCCCTGCTTCCCCATGCCTCCAGGAGGTCGCACTCAGGAGGGGAGGAGTTGTATTGCTCCCCCAACTGACTCTGACCCGCCTGAATGAGGGTTTCCTTCCCAAACTCTCAGCCAATGAAAGGGCATGGGTAGGCTCTTCAGCCCTCCCCATCCACCTCTTAGGCATAGCCCCCAAATGGGTGAGGATGGCAAGGGTCTGTGGCAGTCCGCGGGCCTTGGCCCAGGCTGGCGCCGGAGGGCGATGCTCCCTTTCCACATAAGGAGGCACACACCAGGGGCCCGGGAGGCCACGGTTCTGAGTGAGGGAGAGGCAGCCCTCCTCTACTGACACCACGGACATCCCCCCCTCCGTGACCTGGGACTTGGGCCCAGTGACAGGGCTGGCATTGTCCTAGCAACACACGAGGGCCTCCTCCAGTCCCCTGGCCTTGCCTGCCCACACAGGAGCACTGACCTCCAGTCTCCCTGCAGGGCTGACCCCAGCAGGGTCCATCTTCAAGGCACCAGCAGGTATTCCCACACCCTGCAATGACTATGTCCTGTCCAGGCTCTGGTCACACTCTCCTGTGGCACCTGCCCTTCCCCTCAGCCTCACTGGAGCTGGTACCAGCCCTCCTTGAAGGTGCCCAGGGCCGGTGAGCACTGGTGGCTGCAGTAACCGGTTATCCCTTGGGGGGCACCACTGTGTGCCCACACCGCTGCGGAGGAAACAGGCCCAGCAGCTCGGGCAGGAGTGAAGAGGGAGGCCCTTTGGAACCGAGGCCAAGGCCCCAGCTCCCCCAGGCCCCCCACAAAGCGCTGCACTGTGTGGCCGTCTCTCAGGGCCTCAGGGCGGGCCTGCGGCTGACACAGCTCCTTCCCTCCCCCTGCCCATGAACGTCCACCCTCCCCACCCTCGTGCCCCTGGTCCTCGCTCTAGCCAAGCGGAAAAACTCCAATCTCCGGACGCTCGCCCTTACAGCCAATCTGAGGCCCCGAGGCCCACCTGGCAGCACCCCACACCTCACACCCAATGCCGCACACCCCGCGGGGCTGCCGGAAATCGCCGGCTCCTCCTGCGCTCTCCGCGTGCGCGGCGGGGCTGACGTCCCCAGCCTCCGTGCGTGTCCCGCACCCTGGCCAGCACCCGGTCCGGTCTCCCTGCCCCTGCCCGGCCTGGCGTGCCACAGTCCCCCCGCGTCTCCCGCTCGTCTCCGACGCGCGGCGCCCCTGTCCTCGCGCGTGCTGAGTCCCCAGAGCGTTCCTGGCGGAAGGACCGTGACCTGGAATCCCAGGTCTCGGGGCTCCAGCCCCGACCCCCGCTCCTCCCAGCATGCTGCCCACACGCCGTGCATGTTCTTCTCCGGGGGTGGACGGCCTTGGGGGCCCGCACCTCCTGGCGCGGTGGGCAGGCGGGTCGGGGACGCCCCGGACGGCGGGAGCGCGCCGAGGCGGTCTGTGCGCGCGGCGGAAGGACCGTGACCTGGAATCCCAGGTCTCGGGGCTCCAGCCCCGACCCCCGCTCCTCCCAGCATGCTGCCCACACGCCGTGCATGTTCTTCTCCGGGGGTGGACGGCCTTGGGGGCCCGCACCTCCTGGCGCGGTGGGCAGGCGGGTCGGGGACGCCCCGGACGGCGGGAGCGCGCCGAGGCGGTCTGTGCGCGCACACGGGGCGGGGGCGCGCGGAGGGCGGAAGCTCAGCTCGGCCCGGGCTTATCCCGCGCCCGCGCCCGCGCTCCGGCGCTGAGGGTCGGGAGGAAACCACTGACCACGTCGGGCAAAGCAGAAAGAGCGATCCCCACGAACCCCCGCTCCCGGCGAGGGGCCGGGACACGGGCAAACTCCGGCTTCCGGGCGACGCGGGGAGCCTACCTGGCTCCCAGCCACTTCCTCCGCCACCGCCTCCGCCCTGGCCCACAGGCTCCCGGGGCGAGAAGCGCCCTGGCCCCTCCACTCCAGTCCTGGCGCGGTTCCACTCAACCTCCACTCACCTGCACAGGGTCGAGCTGTGACTGCCACTCACCTGCTGCCAGGCCC
>NW_006203472.1:1033171-1038637 GCF_000334495.1 Tupaia belangeri chinensis | reverse complement strand
AGGGCGAGGGCGGACCCAAGTGTCCTGCTTTGCACCCCGAGGCTGGCTCTGGAGCTCCAGCCCTCAGCCCTAGGCTGGCCGCGGGCCGCTACGTGGCTGGGGGCAGAAGCCAAACCGGCCCAACCAGCCCCGCAAAGTCCGGAAAGTGCTGGAGTCCACTATCCCCAAGGGCGCCTTGTGGTTGTGCCCCTCCTCCCCCAGCTCTTCCTCCCCTTCCTCCAGGAAGCCTGTCTTGACCCCCACCTGCTAACCTGGCCTCCTCCCTTGTCATCCCCAGATCTCAGTGAGGGTCTCCTCCATGGGAAGCCCAGAGAAAACTAGACAGCCAAGTGGCCTGAGGCTACCGCATTCCAGACCTTCCACGCTCTGGGCCCCAGTTTCCCACGGGGCCTTAGGACAGAAATCCCCTGCAGAAATCAACACAAATAGGTTCGATTTTATTACAGAAATGTCTGTGCCTGAGTGGGGCCAGGCGAGCCAGAGAGGTGGGCTCAGCACCCCGCCCCCACCCCTGCAGGATGGTGGAGGGGCAGGACCTGGGGTCAGAGGGAGGCCCCGGGGACATGGGTCAACTTCCTGTGTGAGAAGCCTCCCTCAGTCCTATGGGTGCTGACAGTCACCAGAGTCCCAGTCAGGACCATGCCCAGCCGAGCTCTAACGGGGATGGAGCAGGACTTACAGCACCTGTGAGCGGCACGCATGAGCCCTGGCATGCACACACGCCCACACGTGCACGGCCATAGCACCTCCCCTGTGCTTGGGCCCTCCTACAGACCCCGCTCCACGCGCACACAGCCACAGCAGGGTGGGAGGCGGTGCTGCCGGTCCTGGGTTTCAGCTCCTGGTCGGCAGGGCTGAGAGAGCTCACTTACTCTTTCTGTCTATGTCTGCCTCTCATGAAGAAAAGACCACGTGAGCACACAGTGAGAAGGTGGCTGTCTGGGTCCGTACTCTTGCAGCTGGAGACAGGGTGGGGTTGGTGGGGATCAGGGCCCAGACCCTAACCCAGGCCTGAGGCTGCCCCAGCCCAGCCCAGCCTCTGCCCTGCCTACCGCAACTTGTTTCGGAGTCTCTGGTACTTCTCGTCCAGAACCCTGTTCTTCACCGTCTGCGGCACATCCGGCACGAACCAGGCAGCAATGAGCTTGATGCACAGGGCCACGTGCTGGGGACAGGGAGCAGGGCCAAGAGCAGCCCAGCAAGGTCGGGGCGAAGCAGGGATCTCAGGGATTGAGGCCAGGGAGGAGGGCTGGAGGGAGAGCTGCCCCTGACCCCCACCCCCAGTCCTGGCCCACCTCAAAGAGGATGACAAACACCAAACGGATGGCCAGGATGAACCAGAACTGCTCGGAGTGGTTGTAGTCGTCGTCGGCGTTGCGGTAGTCTCGGTACCTGAGGTGGGGGTATGCCTGAGGCCAGGGGTCGGAGCTCAGAGGGCACTCGTGGGGGCCGGGAGGGTTCCAAACCTGCACTCGGTCACGTTTTCTGAGCCCGCTATCCCCACAGGGTCCTGGAAGTCCTTGGTGCGGAAGACCGACAGGCTGTGGTTGACGTAGCCCGTGAGGCAGCTGGCAAGGACAGCGCAGTGTGGGGAGGGTGTGGCCCCTGGGGACCGCACGGTACTTCCCGGGAGCTAACCCCAGGCACACCCCATACCACCTCCTCCATTCACACCCCCATGCCCAGGAGACTGCGGGAGACCGAGGGGACTCTGGGACAACACCAACTGCTGTCCCCGCAGTGGCTGAGGGGAGCATTCCTGGGGCTGGCCACCCGGAGCCCTGGCCTGCAGGTGCAGTGCCCCTCCTGAGGCCCCGAGCTGCTGCACACGATTCTGCCCTGCCTCTGTGCCAGAAGTGGAACACCAAAGGGTCTAACTCTGGGAGGGGAGCTGTTCGGGTAGTGCCTGCTCAGAAAACAGCCGCATATGGGAACTTAAGCCCGACCCAGTCCCAGCCGGTCCTCCCTGGGCTCCAGTACATGGTCTGTGGGTGGGTGTGGGCAGGGTAAGGGCCGTCCCAGGGCCCCAGGCATTTTAGCATGCAGCCGTGTCCCAGGGAGTGAATCTGGGCTCCCAGGACTTGGTCATGGTAGGGCCCACTCCATCCCAGGGGTTTCCAGACAGCTAGAGGCTTACTCGACTTTAGGGTTGGCCTCCCGTCCGCACGGGCCATAGCGGTACTTGTAGACCACTCGGGGGATGAACTCCGAAGTGAAGGCGATGACCATGCCGTTGGCAATGACCGCCAGCACGCCAATGGTCTCTAGCACCTGCAGCCAGGTTCCTGGGCCAGAGCAGCGGAGTGAGGTGGTCAGGCCCCTCCAGCCCAGATCCACTGCGCTCGCCCCATGGCCGAGAGCCCAGGGGCCCAGTTACTCATCAAGAAGTCTCCGCAAAGGCAGAGCTTCTCCTCCCTACCCCTGTGTCACCCTCACAGGGACTGGAGGCGCTCAGGTGTCCCGTCCTCCATCTTCTGCCTCAACTCAGCCTGCTCCGCCTCCTCGGGTAGGACCCCTTAACCTGAGCCTGAAACTGGGTGCTCCGTAACCTCTCTGTCCCTCTCCCCCACCCAGCACCCCAGTCCCTCTGTTCATACCCTGACACCTGTCCATCTGGGTGCCCAAGACCACCTGCTAACATTTCCTGCCCCTTCCACCCACAAGCCTTGAGGCCCAGCTTCTCTTCCTGGCTTTCCCTTGGGGGCTGCAAGGCCTTCAGCCGGATCCTGGTGTCTTCCCCAGGACTGCGCCCACTTGATCTGCTCGGAAGGGTTATTTCAGGGTGACCTGGTGGGTGGCTGGAGAGCCCACAGGGTGAAGCCTGCCCAGCAGCCCTCACTGCCCTCTCCTGCTGGCCGATGCCACCCAGCCGCCCGCTCGTCGGCCCTGACCGATGTCATTGGCCTTGCGTGGCACCAGGCGCCGCCGCAGCTGCACCATCTTGATGGCATCCAGGCGGATCTCCACGACGTTGCTGAAGAGCGCGAGCAGCGGCGCCAGCGGGAAGGCGGCCACGAAGATGGTGGTGAAGCCGTACTGGATCACTGCAGGGCGGGCAGGTGTCAGCTCGGCCCCGCGGCGGCCGCCCCAGCGCCCACTCTGCGCACAGCGACCCTCCAGGCTGTGGGCCCTGCGCCCCGCCTCGGCCCCACGCACTCATCTCCATGAACTCGTCGAACAGGCTGAAGGTGTTGACCGGGTTCAGGCGGTAGTTGCGCTGCCAGTCCCTGAGCACGGGGTCCTGGGACAAGTGGGGGTGCCCAAGGCACGGCATCGAGCGGAATTTGTAGGCCAGCCACCTGGGGGCACAAGGACTGCATGGGGGCCGGAGCAGGCGCTGGGGACAGAGGGGCGGCAGGGACAGGGCCTTGCCGGCTATGCTCCCCGGGAGGCTGGAGCAGGGCGGGAAGGGCCCTCACGGCGTCAGGTACTCCACGCAGTTGCTGAGCGTCTGCTTCAGGCCCATGATGATGGCCATCTGCACGAACAGGTCCATCATGCAGCCACTGAGGTGACACTGCAGGCAGGGATGGAGGTCAGGGCGGGGCTGTGTGAGGCGGGAGCTCACAGAGGAGGGAGGCTTGAGGACAGGGTGGCCAGGCCTGAAGGTAGACTGACCTCTTCAAGCTTCCACAAGCCCGCCAGGCGCGTGGACTTCCCAGGGTGACCGTTGATCCTGGGAAAGAAAGCGAGGTCCAGGAGAGGGAGAGCCAGCACCCTGCCTCTGACAGGGCGCCGAGCGGCAGGACAGGCGGGGAGGTGGGAGGAGTGGCAGCCAAGGGGCAAGCAGGGGGCAGGCCTCCCACAGGCGAGCACCGACAAGGGGTTGTGGGCTGCCCACACCAGACGCACCCTGCACTACACGCAGTCACACGCGTGCACAGGGGCAGGCTCAGCCATCCACATGGACAAGTTCACAGGGTCAAACAGACAGGTCTGTTAGCAGTGGCCTCAGCTTCTCCCCTGTGGGAGTTATTCTGTGTTCAAAATCACCTGCTTCCCGTAACATGATAACAAATATAAACTATGGGGCCCAGCAGGTGGCGTGGTGGCTAAGGGCGCTGGACTCCTACATGGCTGACAGCGGTTCGACTCCCAGACATGGTGGCTTGCTTTTACTTTCTCTCTCTCTCTCACTCTCTCTCACTCTTTGTCCCTCTCTGGTCAAATTAAATAAATAAATAAAGATAAAACAAAAATAATTCTTTTTCTTTTTTTTTTAATGTATTCTTTCATTTATGTTTTAATTTTACCAGAGGGAGGGAGGGAAGGGGAAAGAGAGAGAGAGAGAAAGTGAGAAAGCAAGACACAAGGTCCAGGACTTGAACCGTGGTCAGCCATGTGGGAGTGTCGAGCACTTTAACAACCACTCCACCTGCTGGTCCCCAAAACAAAAATAATTCTTAAAAAAAAATGTATATAAACTATGAGCCTGGCAGATGGAGAGGTGGTTAAGGCGCTGGAATCCCACATGGCAGACTACGGTTCAAGTCCCAGACCTGGTGGCTTGCTTTCTCACTCTCTCTGATCAAACTGAATAATAGCAATAATGATAAATACAATTAAATAAATAATTCTTTAAAAAAATAATTCAGTATATGTGTGTATGTGTTGAACCAAAGTTCAGGCTCGTGTCCTGCAGTGAAATCTGGAAGCATTCCTATTATATACAGTTCATGACAACCATTATTTAACACAGTTCTAGAATTGCTTGCAAATAGGCAAGAGAAATACAAAATATCAATAGTAAAAATTTGCAAAGGAAAAGTCACTATACGTGGACAACCGAAATAAATGAACCAAAGACTGCCTGGCTAAATCAGCCTCCAGGCCCTTGGAGTGGGGAGATGGCTGGCCTCAAGCCGAACTGCCCTCCCCATATGTGACTAAGTCACGGAGAACCTGGCGTGAGAAAACACGAGCCTCACGGGTCTGAGAAGTATTTCATGTTGGGTAAAGTCTGTTTACAGGCAAAATGATAAATAGTGGTGGCATGCTTACAAAAATAATTGGAATAATAAGAATAATCGGGGGGAAAAAGGAAAAGCTATTGGATGATGATGATGGGGATTTTAATGTCTCTGTATTGACTGATATGCATGGTTTTCCTTCTGGAAAAAGAAATGTAATACACTGTAAAGTTACATGTGATTCAATGTAATATAAACAAAATCATAATAAAAAAATTTTAAAAAAAAGAAAAGAAAATACTAGCGTCAACACCAGCAGAAGTTACAAAGTAACTACAGTGAAATTCACTGGAAATCGATGGGACCCCTGTGGAGAAGACTCCGAGAACACAAGACGACTAGAGAACATTGTTCTGCCCCAGGAAAGCTCAGGGCTGTGTTTGCGGCTGTGTGTGCGGCAGGCAGAGGCAGACCCCCTCTAGCCTAACCCTACCGCCTGGGAACATTTTATCTTAGCCCGTCAGGGACTTTTACCTGCCACAGCAGAGGGGGCTGG
>NW_006203472.1:1028873-1032974 GCF_000334495.1 Tupaia belangeri chinensis | reverse complement strand
TTTTTCCCTGCCACAGCAGAGGGTGCTGGGCTTGCTAATCACTCCCAACCTAGTGATGGGATTGTCCTGGGTTATCTGGGGGTGCCTGTTTGATCACAGGGTCCCTAAGCGGGCACAGAGATCTGGAGAAGAGCCAAAGCCGGCCGCGGAGGTGGCGGGAGAATAAGGGTGGCAGAGGGAGACCGAAAGCCACGGGCGAGGTGAAATCTCTCTGAAAGAGGTATTGCAGCATATTTGTGTGATGGCGGGAATAAGCCAGTGGAGATTAAAAAAATAAAAGAAAAAGGGATTGGAGACATAGGAGAGAGAGAGGAATTATGGAAGCACGCTGAATGAAAAAGGGCACTGAGGCACAGTGCGGGAACTATGAGAAGACGAGACCATGAGAGACCATGAGCCGCACGGGCAGAGCCGGGCTGGCAGAGCCGGGCTGCAGCAACCCGAGGGAAGCGGTCCTGCAGGGCAGTGGGCCCCAGCCTTTTTGGCACCAGCGACAGGTTCTGAGGAAGGCCATTTCTCCTGGGGGGATGGCTTATGGGAGTACACAGACTAGATCCCTGGAGTGCACAGTTCACAGTAGGGTCTGCGCTCCCACGAGAATCTAATGCCACAGCCGATCTGGCAGGAGGCGGAGCTCAGGCGGTGCTGTGAGCCCTGGGGAGCCAGCTCCAAACACAGCTGCAGCTTCACTCCCTCCCTCGCAGGCCACTCACCTGCTGTGCAGCTGGTTCCTAACAGGCCACACACAGGTACTGGTCTGTGGCCCATGGGGTTGGGGAGCCCTGCTCCAGGGATCTGAGGGAAAACAGCGTCCAACCCAGAATGCCACCATAGCGAGCGGGGCCAGCACACCCTCAAGAAAGGAAACAGAAGGAAGCTTCTGGAAAGTCAGGGAGCAAAGTGAGAAGAGGAAGGCGTGACATTCAGGGACAAGGGGTCCTATGTGGAGAGGGAGAGGGGCTTCCAGAAGACCGGGCCATGCACAGCCTGAGGGAGAGGGCAGCACCAGAAGGGGGCCCCAAGGACAGACCAGCTGGGAGGGAAGGCTCCTGAGGGTATTTGCTGCAGCTTTGTTTATACGCCCAAAACGGAAAGGACCCACATGTCCACTAAGTGGTGACGTGAACCCCACAAAGGCCGTCCTGGAACGCACACTCCAGCAGCAGACACCCACAGTGCATTTTCAGCGTAGAAGGTAGATAGGCTGACTCACAGGACAGACCCACTTCTGTCGGCGGCTATACGTGGGCATAAAAAGTCTGAAAGACCCAGCAGACTGCTCCAGGGTCACCTCTGGGACCTGGGGAGTGCTCAGGGTCTCTACTTGTTTTAAGCACGAATTATTTTAAAGATTTAAAACGCATCTTTTTGGTTCTTTTTTTTTTTGGAGAGTTTTTTGCTATAATGAACATGCACTGACCAGAAAGACAGAGACAGAGAGATAGAAAGAAAAAAAATCACCCCCGGGGG
This sequence comes from Tupaia belangeri chinensis, assembly GCF_000334495.1. Taxonomy (NCBI): domain Eukaryota; kingdom Metazoa; phylum Chordata; class Mammalia; order Scandentia; family Tupaiidae; genus Tupaia; species Tupaia belangeri. The sequence continues at coordinate 1,031,504 of NW_006203472.1, read as the reverse complement.
TGGGGGATCTTGGGCACGCATACACACACGCCCAGCGTGAGTTTACGCCACCGGGACTACATGGGAGTCCAGCGACATAGCCTTTACACCAACTGCTGGTCTCGAACTGATGTCACTTTAAAAGGCGGGAGCTGGGTCAGAGGGGGCGGAGGCAGCCCCTACCTGCCCAGGATGAAGGCGATGTACATGAGGGAGGAGAAGTGGGCGAAGAACTGCAGTGTGAAGAACTTGATGGTGAACTTGCTCTCTCGCTCAGAGAAGGTCCTGGGCTTCTCTGGAATGACACGTGGCCTGTCCCTCCCCTACCCCGTACCTGACAGCCATCCCACTCTTGGTCTGTCCCTTTCCAGACAACGCGGGGGACCCCTGGGGCGCTCACTGTTCTCCAGGTACAAAGAGAGGCCCTGCTTGGAGGAGAGGCGCTGGGCACAGCAGGAAAGACCCCTCCTGGGTTCCCCACCGCAGCCCAAGCCCCTCAGCCCAGCAAGCCCCTCCTCTCACCAAAGTCACAAAGCTTCAGTGCCATCCACTTGTTCACCTGCAGGGATGGGGCTGAGTGGACTCATGGCCCGCAGGGGTGGGGCTGAGGGGGCTCATGGCCCGCAGGGGTGGGGGCTGAGGGGGCTCACGGCCCGCAGGGGTTGGGGCTGAGGGGGCTCACGGGGCCCCCATCCGCCAAGACCACTCCTTTCCTTCATGGTCCCCTTGGCTTTTGCCCCTCACCTTTGTCATGACAAGGATGGTGGCATAGTGCACCAGGGCTCCAGAAACCACCACGGCTGTGGTCACCTGCTCCTCCAGGAAGGGCAGGGACAAGTTGCTGAAGAGGGCGGCAGCCAGGACGCGGTAGACCACCAGGACGTGGGCCATGCCAATCATGAGACAGATCTGGGGGGCAGGACCAGGTGAGGGGCTGCCCCGGCCCCCGCGCCAGCCCCCCGCGGGTCCCCGCAGCACCATGAACAGTGACAGGACGAGGATGACTCCGCTGCGCAGGAAGGAGTGCTGGTGCAGCCGCAGCCGGTAGTCGGGGCAGTTAATGAGCTCAAGGGCCAGCTCCTCCTGACGGGACAAAGGGGCACAAGCCTCAGACGGGGCAGACCCTGGGCAGGGACACACACCTCACACACCGGGTGGGCCTACCTGGTCCTCATCCCACCCGTACAGGTGCCAGTCCAGGACCACGCGGGCTCGCTCCCGCTTCCAGATCTCCAGGAACACCGTGGCTGCAGAGAGCAGGCGGGCTGTCATGGCACCCAGGAGGTGGGCCTGCAGGTGGGCCTGGGGGCTCAGGCCAGTACCGCTGAGACCCCCCGGGGTGCCTGGCAGCAACTCACCCCACAGAGCCATGAAGATGGCAAACACCACAGTGCCCTCGTTGTCGAAGAGGTGTGTGAGCTGGGGGAGGGGCGGCGGTCGGGGGGAGGCCTGGAGGCTGGGGCCCCCGCCCAGCATCCCCCAGCAGGGGGTGAGGGCAGCTCTGCAGGGTTCTGAGCCTCAGCCTCCCTCCCTCTCCTTCGGTGGACAGACGAGCCAGCCCTCCCACAGGCCCTGGAGGGACCCCGGCGAGGCACACCTTGGCGAAGGTGCAGGTGTCCGAGAGCTTCTGGTACTTGCGGCCGTGGTCGCCGAGAGGACACATGAGCACGTCGTGGGCCTCACAGATCTCCTTGCTGGGATGCGAGGGCAAGGCCGGTGTCGGCTCTTTCCAGATGCAGGGCCTGGCCTCCCGCCCCAGCCCCAGCCCCGGTCCCAGCCCCCGTCCCAGCCCCAGCCCACCTGATCTGGCTGGCATCGAACAGGGCGAACCCGCTCAGGAAGACGACGAGGCCCACGACGGCAGCGGGCACCAGCATGTAGGTATACCAGCCGAGCCAAGCAAAGTACAGCGCCACCTTCTCGCCGAAGTAGTTCCTACGGCACAGCAGCAGGGCGGCTGTCACGGGGCGGCGGGGCCCCGCGTGTCTGCGGTGACAGCATCAGTGGGGGCAGAGGCGTGGCTGTGAGTGGTACAGGCCACAAGTGTGTCCTAGGGGACGCACCCCTGGCCCCGGTGTGTGAGGGGCACGGGTACGTGTGGGTGCGGCGTGTCTCCTGGCACAGGTGTGTGAAGGCATGCCCGTGTGCGGTCTGGCACAGGCGCTGTTTGCGGCCGCGTTACCTGATCTCATTAATCGGCTGGTTGCGGACCACGTTTCTCCACTGGGCCCACGTCTTCTTCAGGTCTTCCTCCCCCTGGTCACAGTGACAGGCTGAGCTCCTCAGCCTTGGGGTCCCGCCCCAGACCCTCCTCCCCTGCAGGCCCAGCCCTCACCTTGTGCAATGGGAACTTGGTCTTAAAGACCCCATCCTTCACCAAATCCTCGAATGACTCTGGGGGTAACAAGGAGTCACAAGTCAGAGAGGCATGAAGGCCAAGGAAGGGCCCTGCCCAGTACACCCATGTCGGTGCCCTCCCAGCCACCTGCCTGTCCTGTCCTCCTTACCACCAGCTGCCGGCTTGCAGTTTAGGATGAAGTTCACGATTCGGATTCTGAAACCCCAGAGCTGGGTCAGGGTGGCCTTGCATGACCTTGGTGGACCCAGCCCTCCCAGTCCTGAGCCGCCTTCAGGTCTGGCCAGGCCCAGGCC
>NW_006203472.1:1022003-1028063 GCF_000334495.1 Tupaia belangeri chinensis | reverse complement strand
TCAGGGGGCGGCGGGGCCCCGCGTGTCTGCGGTGACAGCATCAGTGGGGGCAGAGGCGTGGCTGTGAGTGGTACAGGCCACAAGTGTGTCCTAGGGGACGCACCCCTGGCCCCGGTGTGTGAGGGGCACGGGTACGTGTGGGTGCGGCGTGTCTCCTGGCACAGGTGTGTGAAGGCATGCCCGTGTGCGGTCTGGCACAGGCGCTGTTTGCGGCCGCGTTACCTGATCTCATTAATCGGCTGGTTGCGGACCACGTTTCTCCACTGGGCCCACGTCTTCTTCAGGTCTTCCTCCCCCTGGTCACAGTGACAGGCTGAGCTCCTCAGCCTTGGGGTCCCGCCCCAGACCCTCCTCCCCTGCAGGCCCAGCCCTCACCTTGTGCAATGGGAACTTGGTCTTAAAGACCCCATCCTTCACCAAATCCTCGAATGACTCTGGGGGTAACAAGGAGTCACAAGTCAGAGAGGCATGAAGGCCAAGGAAGGGCCCTGCCCAGTACACCCATGTCGGTGCCCTCCCAGCCACCTGCCTGTCCTGTCCTCCTTACCACCAGCTGCCGGCTTGCAGTTTAGGATGAAGTTCACGATTCGGATTCTGAAACCCCAGAGCTGGGTCAGGGTGGCCTTGCATGACCTTGGTGGACCCAGCCCTCCCAGTCCTGAGCCGCCTTCAGGTCTGGCCAGGCCCAGGCCCCTTCCCGTTCCTTCCCCTTCCAGGGCAGAGACCCTGGCACCAATCAGAGCCTCATCTGGGAGCCACCCCCACCCCCCTTACTGCCCCGGGTCTGGCCTGACCCACAGCCGCCAGGACAGGGCTCTGCCAACTGGTTCCTCTCCTCCCAGCACCCGGCATTCAGCCCCACACACCCCTGCTGATGTCTAGACCCCCTTCCCACTCACACCTGCCAAGCGCCCAGACCCGTCTCCACTCACACCTCCCACCTGTGAGCTCCATGTGCCCAGGCACACCCTGGGCCTACACAACCCCTCTATAGCCCTGAGCTCTTTGCCAGCAGAGACAGACTGAGACTCCAAGAGGTGGAATAGCTAGCCCCAGGCCACACAGCCCAGAAGCAGCAGAGCCAGTGCAGGACTGCAGAGCCATACTCCAGAATCTCCTCCTCCAAATGCCCATGAGGCATGGCCCCGAGCACCCTGGCACCCATGGACACAGTCCCCCAGACCTGCTCCTACCAGCTCCCGCGTGAGGCTCATCTGACTCCCTCTTGCTCTACCCGACACTGGTTGGTTCTGTGCTCACAGGATGTCCCTCTCCTCCAGTAACTAACTGCCAGGGATACCCTTTGCTGGGCTCCTCTGACCGCACCCCAGCTAGGAAGGGCTGGGAGGGTGGGGCAGGGACAGACAGGGATGAGAGTGAGTAGGTGGCCTTGTGGGTGGGGGCGTGGCAGGTGCTTAGGGAGAGGGGAGGCACTCCCTGCTGGGTCTTTGGTCCAGGTGTCTGGGAGACTGGGGACAGAAGTCCAGGAAGAAGCACTCAATCCTGAGAAGGGGGGCCTGTGAGAGACGATGGCCTCAGGGTCCAGGAGGGCCAGGTAGGGCGTGGCTTCTGAGCCTCCCCAAGTCCCGCCCACCCTCTTAGGCTGGCTCGACTCTGCGTCCTGGAGCAGTCAGACATCATCTTCAAAACACTCTGAGAGGCAAGAGCTGTCGTCATCCCTTCTCACAGGCATGGAGACAGGCACGGTGCCCACGTGCTGGCCTGGCCTGCCTCGGGCTGTGCATGGACCAGGCACACAGGCGGGCAAGGGTCCTCCTGGCCCCGGCTCTGGGCATGGCCACTCACCTTGTGTTGGCCGGGACTTGGGGCGGGCCAGTCAGAGGCGCAGCACTGGGGGCAGCAACCTCGGGCTCCAGCAGGAGGGTGCGGTACAGGTCAAAGATCCTGCCGTCGGCGCGCAGCCCGAAGAACACCTGTTTCTGGTCCTCTAGCACCTGCAGGCAGGGGCCACGTGGGACCCTCTGTCCTACTGTGGAATGACCCCCCCATCCCCCGTCCACACCCACAGCCTGTCCCCTACGCCTTGGACACAAGGCCACGGCCCCTCCCCAGGCCCACCAACCCCTGTGCCCCCTGCCCCCACAGTCACAGCCCACCTTGAGGTGGAAGCCCTTCCTCTTGAGCTCTCCCAGGAAACGCTGCTGCCTCTGCTCCCGCCTATGGTCTTGCAGGGTGTGCCGATCGGCCACGAGGACATAGTCCCACTGCTCAGAGGCCTCAGTCTGGAGGAAGAAAGTGTGGGGAGGGCCAGCACAAGGCCTGGGGAGCAGGAGGGGGCGGGGGGCCAAGCCCAACTGGGGTCTGAGCGGAGCCTCACCTCGCAAGCGCCGATCTCCATTAGTGGGAAGCTGTCTCCCAGGCCGTGGGGGCTGTCTTCACCCTGCGGAGGGGAAGGCAGATCGAGAGATGGAGACGTCGGGCTCTCGCTGGCCAGGCCCTGCAGCAGACCGCCATCTGGGCCAGGTGCCAGGGCACTGAAGGCTTAACAAGCAGGGGTCAGGAGAGCTGGAAACCTAGAATGCAAATAGGTGGGAGCAAGAGAAGATGCTGGCCAGAGGGACAGCACTGCGGCACAAGCCAGCAAGGGCCGGAGAGCACACGGGGTGGCGGCGGGTTTTTGAAACGTGAGAAGGTGCAAGCAGGGATCTCACAGAAGAGGAGCACCAGCAAGCAACTGCTAGGCGAAGAGATGGAAGTCTCAGAAATGGGCGGGAAGATGCAAGTCAGACAGCCGGGGGCACCAACCACAAATGCTGCAGAGGCCTTCCGGCACGACAGCCTGGGGAAAGCGATTATGTGCATTAGTGCATGGCCTTGCAGAGCATGCTGCACTCTGCTCAGAACTGAATATTCTGGGACCAGCAGATGGCATAATGGTAATGTTGCTGAACTCCCATGTAGTCACCTGTGGTTCAAGTCCCGAACTAGGCAGCTTAAAACTCATGCCAGGCACATGTGTGTGCGTGCCTAAAATCCTGAGAGGAGAATGGAGGAGAAGGTATAGCATGGCCATCCTCCCATGGGGGGGGCGGGTGACTTCTCGCTTTCTGTCTCTCTGTCTCTGTCTCGTCTCTGTCTCTCCAGTGAGCACATGTATCCCATAGCAAAAGTCTCTCTAAAAACAACAACAAATTAAAACCCTGAATATTCTTAGGGACCAGCAGATCTCATAGCAGTTATGTCACTGGATTCCCACATGGTCGGCCATGGTTTGAGTTCTGCACCTGGTAGCTTGAAAATCATGCCAGGGGGTCAGCAGGTGACATGGTGGTTAAGGCGCTGGACACTCCCACATGGCCGACCACAGCTGGAGTCTCAGACCTGGTGGCTTGCTTTCTCACTCTCCTTCTCTCTGTGTATCCGTCTTTCTCTGGTCAAATGAAACTGACTGAATGAATAAATAAAAATAAATAAATAAGTTTAAAAATTAAAGAAAATCATGCCAGGCATGTGTGGATGTGTGCCCAAGATCCTGAGAGGAGAATGGAGAAGGGATTGGAGCATGCCCCCCAGGAGGTGATTTCTCACTGTCTCTGTCTCTGTCTCTGTCTCTCTGGCAAGTGCATGCACCCTACGACAAAAAAACTGTCAAAAAAGAAGACAAACTGAACACTCCTGGGGCCAGCCAGTGACAGGCAGGTTGGAGGCTGGGTCCCACATGGCCGACTGCACACTTTGAGTCTTGGACCTGCTAGCTTGAACAATATGCCAGGCATGTGTGTGTGCCCAAAATCCTGAGAAGAGAATGGGGGAGAGGGAACTGTGGTGTGGTCATTCCCCCCGGGCGGTACATTCTCATTCTCTCTCTCCATCCAGCAAATTAAAAAAAAAAAAGCAACACTCCGAGACCTTTTCGCTTAGCCCGTCCACCCTTGGAGATTAGACAAGGGAGCCCACAGTAACACCATATCATATCAAAATCGTGGAGATAATCCAAATCCCCATCAGTAGGCAGACGGGTGATGACACCATGCTGTCCTCACAAGGCAGAAGCCATGTGACAGGTATACCCCCAGCCACTGCCACACGCAGGGCTCTGGGACTCCAGACACAGGGCCCAGTTCCCAATGAGAGCCATGGGACTCACGGCTGCAGGGACACCCCTGACGGTCAGAGGGGTGCGAGTCAGTGGGCAGAGCCCCAAGGAGGAGCGAGTGCTGGCAGAGCCCCCAATTCCCCCCAGCTCGTCCATGTGGCGGCGTCAGGAATCACGGCCCTGTCCTCTCTCTGGGAGATGCGGCTTAATTCTCCCTGCTGGAGTATGGGCTGGACGGAGCACCTAGTGGAGAGAGGAGTCCCTTCACGGAGGAGACGCCTGGAAGATGCCCCCGACCCAGGCGAGGACGCCCTCAGGACGTCAGGGACCCCCATAGCATGCGATGAGACAGGACGTGGTCTTCCTCGCTACCGTCTTGCCTCGTCTCACCGTGAGGGACATCAGACAGCCCAGACAGAGGGCCCTCTTACAGAAGCCACCCCAGGCCCTCGGGAGTCCTATCACCAAGGACAAGGAGAGGCACAAGGCCTGCCACCAGTGGGTGAGGGCTGAGGGGGTGGGACCCCTAAATGCCATGTGGGTTCCTGGATGGACCTGAGAACAGGAAGAGGATGGCAGTGGTAAAGATGGTGACATCAGGGGACTGGCAGGTGGCGTGGTGGTTGAGGCGCTAGACTCCCACATGGCCAACTGTGGTTCAAGTCCTGGATCTGGTGGCTTGCTTTCTCACTTTCCCTCTCTCTCCCTCTGTGTGTGTGTCTCTCTCTCTCAGGTAAAAATTAAATAATAGTAATAAATAAAAAATAACTATTTAAAAAATAGTGATGTTAGATGCAGTTTGTGGTTGGAAGGGCTGGGCAAAGTCAGCATCTTGATAAGGACCCAGTTAACTGAGACGTCATCATTGAGGACACAGATAAAGAATATGCAGAAAAGTGCTCGCACATCTATGTTTTTTGTAAAAGAATTGTTTATTTCTCCACTTGTTGTTATTATTATTTAATTTGACCAGACAGAGACAGAGAGAGAGAGAGAGAAAAGGAAAGAGAGAAAGCAAGCTGCCAGGTCTGGGACTCGAACAGCTGTTGGCCATGTGGGAATCCAGTGCCTTTAACCATCCTGCCACCTGCTGGCCCCACATGTCTATGTTTATTGTGGCATTACTCACGATTGCTAAGACATGGAACCAACTCAGATGTCCACGAACAGATGAATGGATTGAGAAAGTGTGGCCCATGTACTCTATGGAATACTACTCAGCCATAAGAAACAAGGCCCTGGCATTTGATAGTAAGTGGACGAAGATTTGTTGCTGAGTGAAGCAAGTCAGGCTGTGAAAGAGAGACATTGCATGTCCCCACCTAACCTACATGACTGTCCGCACTCCATGGCAGAGACCGAGAGACTGGAGGACATAAAAGCAGTGAAAATTGTGATGGACACTGGAGACTGTGGAAGGAGATGAAAACTGGAGATGGTGGAAGGAGGGGGGGAGAGAGTAAGAGCGTAGGAAAGAAATCAGGGAGAAAAATAGAGAAGCAAGACATTCGTGGGACGCAGATATGGTTTATTATCTGTGGATGATAGTGTGTATAGTATTCTTTTCTCTTCTTTTAAAGAACTATTTTATTTAACTTTATTGATTTACTTTAATTTGACTGGAGAGGGACAGAGAGAGAGAGAGCCATAAGATCCAGGAATTCCACCGTTGGCCATGTGGGAGTCCAGCGCCCTTAACCACCACGCCACCAGCCAGCCCCAACATGCAGAGTATTCTCAACTGAACTGGTCTGAGGTGGATTTCATGTTGGGTAAATCCTCTCTACAAGTAAATGATGCAAACCGAGTGAATGTATAAAATAATAGTAATAAAGACAACTTCATGAAACAGTTAAAAAAAATAAAAGAGTGTGCAGGAAGCCCCAAACCACCTTCATATCATGTCTATAAATCTAAAACTAATTAAATAACAGTTTTTAAAAACATAAGCTCCAGGGACCAGCAGTTAGCGTAATGGCTATGTCATTGGACTCCCATGTAGT